>NW_028270192.1:12323117-12352117 GCF_037043375.1 Chiloscyllium plagiosum | reverse complement strand
AGAGGGAGAGGGAGGGGGGGAGAGGGAGAGGGAGAGTGGGGGGGGAGAGGGAGAGAGAGGGGAGAGGGAGAGGGGGGGAGAGGGAGAGGGGGAGGGGGAGAGGGAGAGGGGGGAGAGGGAGAGGGAGGGGGGAGAGGGAGAGGGAGGGGGGAGAGGGAGAGGGAGGGAGAGGGATGGGGGAGAGGGAGAGTGGGGAGAGGGAGAGGAAGAGGGAGAGGTGGGGGGGAGGGAGATGGGGGGAGAGGGTGAGGGGGGAGAGGGAGTGGGGGGAGGGAGAGGGTGGAGAAGGGGGAGTGGGAGAGGGAGGGGGAGAGCGAGAGGGAGAGGGAGAGGGGGAGAGAGGGTGAGGGGAGGAGAGGGTGAGGGGAGGAGAGGGAGAGGGGGGGAGGGAGAGGGAGGGGGGTAGAGGGAGGGGGGGATAGAGGGGGGAGAGGGAGAGGGAGGGGGGAGAGAGAGAGAGAAGGAGAGGGAGAGGGGGGAGAGAGGGAGACGGGGGAGAGGGAGGGCGGAGAGGGAGATGGAGGGGGGAGAGAGAGAGAGGGAGAGGGAGGGGGGAGAGGGAGAGAGGGGAGGGAGAGGGAGGGGGGAGAGGGGGGACAGGGAGAGGGAGAGGGAGGGGGGGAGAGAGAGAGAGGGAGAGGGAGAGGGGGGAGGGAGAGGGAGAGGGGTGGAGAGGGAGGGGGGGAGAGAGAGAAAGAGGGGGGAGAGGGAGAGGGACAGAGAGAGGGACAGAGAGAGAGAGAGAGACTGGGGGACAGGGAGCTGTATACAAGTAGGTATATATATATTTACAGAGAGTGAGAGAGACAGAGAGAGAGACAGAGAGAGAGACAGGGAGCTGTATACAAGTAGATATATATATATTTACAGAGAGAGAGAGAGACAGAGAGAGAGAGACAGAGACTGGGGGACTGGGAGCTGTATACAAGTAGATATATATATATTTACAGAGAGAAAGAGAGACAGAGAGAGAGAGACAGAGACTGGGGGACTGGGAGCTGTATACAAGTAGATATATATATATTTACAGAGAGAGAGGGACAGAGAGAGAGAGACAGAGACTGGGGGACAGGGAAATATATACAAGTAGATATATATATATTTACAGAGAGAGAGAGACAGAGAGAGAGACAGGGAAGAGAGAGAGAGACAGAGAGAGAGAGAGAGACAGAGACTGGGGGACTGGGGGACAGGGAAATATATACAAGTAGATATATATATATTTACAGAGAGAGAGAGACAGAGAGAGAGACAGGGAAGAGAGAGAGACAGAGAGAGAGAGACAGAGAGAGAGACAGAGACTGGGGGACAGGGAAATATATACAAGTAGATATATATATATATATGGACAGAGAGAGGGACAGAGAGAGACAGACAGAGAGAGAGACAGAGAGTGGGAGAGTGGGAGCTGTATACAAGTCGATATATATATATTTACAGAAAGAGACATACAGAGAGAGGGGGACAGAGGCTGGGAGACAGGGAGCTGTATACAAGTAGATATATATATATTTACAGAGAGAGAGAGAGAGGGACGGAGAGAGTGAGAGACAGTGAGAGAGAGAGAGACTGGGGGACAGGGAGCTGTATACAAGTCGATATATATATATATTTACAGAAAGAGACATACAGAGAGAGGGGGACAGAGGCTGGGAGACAGGGAGCTGTATACAAGTAGATATATATATATATTTACAGAGAGAGAGAGAGAGGGACGGAGAGAGTGAGAGACAGTGAGAGAGAGAGAGACTGGGGGACAGGGAGCTGTACACAAGTAGATATATATATATATACAGAGAGAGAAAGAGAGAGGGACAGACAGAGAGAGGAACCGAGAGAGTGAGAGACAGAGAGACAGAGAGAGAGAGAGACAGAGACTGGGGGACTGGGAGCTGTATACAAGTAGGTATACATATATTTACAGAGAGAGAGGGACAGAGAGAGAGAGGGACAGAGACTGGGGGACAGGGAGCTGTATACAAGTAGATATATATATATTTACAGAGAGAGAGCGAGACAGAGAGAGAGAGACAGAGAGAGAGAGAGACAGAGAGAGAGAGAGAGAGAGAGAGACAGAGACTGGAGGACTGGGAGCTGTATACAAGTAGATATATATATATTTACAGAAAGAGAGAGAGAGGGACAGAGAGAGTGACAGAGGGAGACCGGACAGGGAGAGGGACAGAGAGAGGGACAAAGAGACAAAGAGAGGGACAGAGACAGAGAGAGAGAGAGACAGAGACAGAGAGAGGAGCTGTATGCAAGTCGATATATATATATGTACATATTTACAGAGAGAGAGGTACAGAGATAGAGCGACAGAGACAGACAGACAGGGAGCTGTATACAAGTAGATATATATATATTTACAGAGAGAGAGAGGGACAGAGAGAGAGACAGAGACTGGGGGACTGGGAGCTGTATACAAGTAGATATATATATATTTACAGAGAGAGAGAGGGACAGAGAGAGAGACAGAGACTGGGGGACTGGGAGCTGTATACAAGTAGGTATATATATATATATTTACAGAGAGAGAGAGGGCAGAGAGAGGGACAGAGACTGGGGGACAGGGAAATATATACAAGTAGATATATATATATTTACAGAGAGAGAGAGACAGAGAGAGAGAAAGGGAGAGAGAGAGAGACAGAGAGAGAGACAGAGAGAGACAGAGACTGGGGGACAGGGAAATATATACAAGTAGATATATATATATATATATATATGGACAGAGAGAGACAGACAGAGAGAGAGACAGAGTGGGAGCTGTATACAAGTCGATATATATATATATTTACAGAGAGAGACATACAGAGAGAGGGGGACAGTGACTGGGAGACAGGGAGCTGTATACAAGTAGATATATATATATATATATATATATATTTACAGAGAGAGAGAGAGAGGGACGGAGAGAGTGAGAGACAGTGAGAGAGAGAGAGAGAGACTGGGGGACAGGGAGCTGTACACAAGTAGATATATATATATATATTTACAGAGAGAGACATACAGAGAGAGGGGGACAGAGGCTGGGAGACAGGGAGCTGTATACAAGTAGATATATATATATATTTACAGAGAGAGAGAGAGAGGGACGGAGAGAGTGAGAGACAGTGAGAGAGAGAGAGACTGAGGGACAGGGAGCTGTACACAAGTAGATATATATATATACAGAGAGAGAAAGAGAGAGGGACAGACAGAGAGAGGAATAGAGAGAGTGAGAGACAGAGAGACAGAGAGAGAGAGAGACAGAGACTGGGGGACTGGGAGCTGTATACAAGTAGATATATATATATATTTACAGAGAGAGAGACAGAGAGAGAGAGACAGAGACTGGGGACAGTGAGCTGTATACAAGTAGGTATATATATATTTACAGAGAGAGAGAGACAGAGAGAGAGACAGAGACTGGGGGACAGGGAGCTGTATACAAGTAGGTATATATATATTTACAGAGAGAGAGACAGAGAGAGACACAGAGACTGGGGACTGGGAGCTGTATACAAGTAGGTATATATATATTTACAGAGAGAGAGAGACAGAGAGAGAGACAGAGACTGGGGGACAGGGAGCTGTATACAAGTAGGTATATATATATTTACAGAGAGAGAGAGAGAGACAGAGAGAGAGACAGAGAGAGAGAGAGACAGAGAGAGAGAGAGAGAGACAGAGACTGGGGGACTGGGAGCTGTATACAAGTAGGTATATATATATTTACAGAGAGAGAGAGAGACAGAGAGAGAGACAGAGAGAGAGAGAGAGACAGAGAGAGAGAGACAGAGACTGGGAGACAGGGAGCTTTATACAAGTAGATATATATATATATATTTACAGAGAGAGAGAGACAGAGAGAGAGAGACAGAGACTGGGGACAGTGAGCTGTATACAAGTAGGTATATATATATATTTACAGAGAGAGAGAGAGAGACAGAGAGAGAGACAGAGAGAGAGAGAGACAGAGAGAGGGACAGAGAGAGAGACAGAGACTGGGGGACTGGGAGCTGTATACAAGTAGATATATATATATATTTACAGAGGGAGAGGGACAGAGAGAGAGAGAGACAGAGACTGGGGGACAGGGAGCTGTATACAAGTAGGTATATATATATATTTACAGAGAGAGAGAGAGAGACAGAGAGAGAGACAGAGAGAGAGAGAGACAGAGAGAGGGACAGAGAGAGAGACAGAGACTGGGGGACTGGGAGCTGTATACAAGTAGATATATATATATATTTACAGAGGGAGAGGGACAGAGAGAGAGACAGAGACTGGGGGACAGGGAGCTGTATACAAGTAGGTATATATATGTTTACAGAGAGAGAGAGAGACAGAGAGAGAGAGACAGAGACTGGGGGACAGGGAGCTGTATACAAGTAGGTATATATATGTTTACAGAGAGAGAGAGACAGAGAGAAAGAGAGAGAGACAGAGACTTGGGGACTGGGAGCTGTTTTCAAGTAGATATATATATATTTACAGAAAGAGAGAGAGAGGGACAGAGAGAGTGACAGAGGGAGACCGGACAGGGAGAGGGACAGAGAGAGGGACATAGAGACAAAGAGAGGGACAGAGACAGAGAGAGAGAGAGACAGAGACAGAGAGAGGAGCTGTATGCAAGTCGATACATATATATGTACATATTTACAGAGAGAGAGGTACAGAGATAGAGCGACAGAGACAGACAGGGAGCTGTATACAAGTAGATATATATATATTTACAGAGAGAGAGAGGGACAGAGAGAGAGACAGAGACAGGGGGACTGGGAGCTGTATACAAGTAGATATATATATATTTACAGAGAGAGAGAGACAGAGAGAGAGACAGGGAGAGAGAGAGAGACAGAGAGAGAGAGACAGAGAGAGAGACAGAGACTGGGGGACAGGGAAATATATACAAGTAGATATATATATATATATTTACAGAGAGAGAGGGACAGAGAGAGGGACAGAGACTGGGGGACTGGGAGCTGTATACAAGTAGATATATATATATTTACAGAGAGAGAGAGACAGAGAGAGAGACAGGGAGAGAGAGAGAGACAGAGAGAGAGAGACAGAGAGAGAGACAGAGACTGGGGGACAGGGAAATATATACAAGTAGATATATATATATATATGGACAGAGAGAGGGACAGAGAGAGACAGACAGAGAGAGAGACAGAGAGTGGAAGAGTGGGAGCTGTATACAAGTCGATATATATATATATTTACAGAGAGAGACATACAGAGAGAGGGGGACAGAGACTGGGAGACAGGAAGCTGTATACAAGTAGATATATATATATATTTACAGAGAGAGAGAGACTGGGGGACGGAGAGAGTGAGAGACAGTGAGAGAGAGAGAGAGAGAGACTGTGGGACAGGGAGCTGTACACAAGTAGATATATATATATATACAGAGAGAGAAAGAGAGAGGGACAGACAGAGAGAGGAACAGAGAGAGTGAGAGACAGAGAGACAGAGAGAGAGAGAGACAGAGACTGGGGGACTGGGAGCTGTATACAAGTAGATATATATATATTTACAGAGAGAGAGAGACAGAGAGAGACACAGAGACTGGGGGACAGGGAGCTGTATACAAGTAGATATATATATATTTACAGAGAGAGAGAGAGACAGAGAGAGAGACAGAGAGAGAGAGAGACAGAGAGAGAGAGAGACAGAGAGAGAGACTGGGGGACTGGGAGCTGTATACAAGTAGATATATATATATATTTACAGAGAGAGAGGGACAGTGAGAGAGAGAGAGACAGAGACTGGGGGCCTGGGAGCTGTATACAAGTAGATATATATATATTTACAGAGAGAGAGGGACAGAGAGAGAGAGACAGAGACTGGGGACAGTGAGCTGTATACAAGTAGGTATATATATTTTTACAGAGAGAGAGAGACAGAGAGAGAGACAGAGACTGGGGGACAGGGAGCTGTATACAAGTAGGTATATATATATTTACAGAGAGAGAGAGAGAGAGAGAGAGAGAGACAGAGACGGGGGACAGGGAGCTGTATACAAATAGATATATATATATTTACAGAGAGAGAGAGACAGAGAGAGAGACAGAACCTGGGGGACAGGGAGCTGTATACAAGTAGGTATATATATATATATTTACAGAGAGAGAGAGACAGAGAGAGAGAGACAGAGACTGGGGGACTGGGAGCTGTATACAAGTAGGTATATATATATTTACAGAGAGAGAGAGAGCAAAGAGAGAGGGACAGAGACTGGGGACAGTGAGCTGTATACAAGTAGAGATATATATATTTACAGAAAGAGAGAGAGAGGGACAGAGAGAGTGACAGAGGGAGAACGGACAGGGAGAGGGACAGAGAGAGGGACACAGAGACAGAGAGAGGGACAGAGACAGAGAGAGAGAGAGACAGAGACAGAGAGAGGAGCTGTATGCGAGTCGAGAAATATATATATGTACATATTTACAGAGAGAGAGGTACAGAGATAGAGCGACAGAGACAGACAGACAGGGAGCTGTATACAAGTAGCTATATATATATTTACAGAGAGAGAGAGGGACAGAGAGAGAGACAGAGACTGGGGGACTGGGAGCTGTATACAAGTAGATATATATATATTTACAGAGAGAGAGAGACAGAGAGAGAGACAGGGAGAGAGAGAGAGACAGAGAGAGAGAGACAGAGAGAGAGACAGAGACTGGGGGACAGGGAAATATATACAAGTATATATATATATATATATGGACAGAGAGAGGGACAGAGAGACAGACAGAGAGAGAGACAGAGAGTGGGAGAGTGGGAGCTGTATACAAGTCGATATATATATATATATATATTTACAGAGAGAGAGATACAGAGAGAGGGGGACAGAGACTGGGAGACAGGAAGCTGTATACAAGTAGATATATATATATATTTACAGAGAGAGAGAGAGGGACGGAGAGAGTGAGAGACAGTGAGAGAGAGAGAGAGAGACTGGGGGACAGGGAGCTGTACACAAGTAGATATATATATATATACAGAGAGAGAAAGAGAGAGGGACAGACAGAGAGAGGAACAGAGAGAGTGAGAGACAGAGAGACAGAGAGAGAGAGACAGAGACTGGGGGACTGGGAGCTGTATACAAGTAGATATATATATATTTACAGAGAGAGAGAGACAGAGAGAGATACAGAGACTGGGGGACAGGGAGCTGTATACAAGTAGGTATATATATATATTTACAGAGAGAGAGAGGGACAGAGAGAGAGAGAGAGACTGGGGGACAGGGAGCTGTATACAAGTAGATATATATATATTTACAGAGAGAGAGAGAGACAGAGAGAGAGAGAGAGAGAGACTGGGGGACTGGGAGCTGTATACAAGTAGATATATATATATTTACAGAGAGAGAGGGACAGAGAGAGAGAGAGACAGAGACTGGGGGCCTGGGAGCTGTATACAAGTAGATATATATATATTTACAGAGAGAGAGGGACAGAGAGAGAGAGACAGAGACTGGGGGCCTGGGAGCTGTATACAAGTAGATATATCTATATTTACAGAGAGAGAGACAGAGAGAGAGAGACAGAGACTGGGAGACAGTGAGCTGTATACAAGTAGATATATATATATTTACAGAGAGAGAGACAGAGAGAGAGACAGAGACTGGGGGACAGGGAGCTGTATACAAGTAGGTATATATATATTTACAGAGAGATTGAGACAGAGACAGGGGGACTGGGTGCTGTGTACAAGTAGATATATATATATTTACAGAGAGAGACAGAGAGAGAGAGAGAGAGACTGGGGGACTGGGAGCTGTATACAAGTAGGTATATATATATTTACAGAGAGAGAGTGGGATAGAGAGAGAGGCAGAGATAGGGGGACAGGGAGCTGTATACAAGTATACATATATATATTTACAGAGAGAGAGAGACAGAGAGAGAGAGACAGAGACTGGTGGACTGGGAGCTGTATACAAGTATACATATATATATTTACAGAGAGAGAGAGACAGAGAGAGAGAGACAGAGAGAGAGACAGAGACAGGGGGACTCGGTGCTGTATACAAGTAGACATATATATATTTAGAGAGAGAGAGACAGAGAGAGAGAGACAGAGAGAGAGGGACAGAGACTGGGGGACTGGGAGCTGTATACAAGTAGGTATATATATATTTACAGAGAGAGAGGGACAGAGAGAGAGAGAGACTGGGAGACAGTGAGCTGTATACAAGTAGGTATATATATATTTACAGAGAGAGAGAGACAGAGAGAGAGACAGAGACTGGGGGACTGGGAGCTGTATACAAGTAGGTATATATATATTTACAGAGAGAGAGAGACAGAGAGAGAGACAGAGACTGGGGGACTGGGAGCTGTATACAATTAGATTTATATATATTTACAGAGAGAGAGAGGGACAGAGAGAGAGAGAGAGACTGGGGACAGTGAGCTGTATACAAGTAGATATATATATATTTACAGAGAGAGAGAGACAGAGAGAGAGACTGGGGGACTGGGAGCTGGATACAAGTTGGTATAGATATATTTACAGACAGAGAGACAGAGAGAGAGAGACAGAGACTGGGAGACTGGGAGCTGTATACAAGTAGGTATATATATATTTACAGAGAGAGAGGGACAGAGAGAGAGAGAGAGACTGGGACAGGGAGATGTATACAAGTAGATATATATATATTTACAGAGAAAGAGAGACAGAGAGAGAGAAAGGGAGAGAGAGAGAGACAGAGAGAGAGACAGAGAGAGACAGAGACTGGGGGACAGGGAAATATATACAAGTAGATATATATATATATATATATATGGACAGAGAGAGACAGACAGAGAGAGAGACAGAGTGGGAGAGTGGGAGCTGTATACAAGTCGATATATATATATATTTACAGAGAGAGACATACAGAGAGAGGGGGACAGTGACTGGGAGACAGGGAGCTGTATACAAGTAGATATATATATATATATATATATATTTACAGAGAGAGAGAGAGAGGGACGGAGAGAGTGAGAGACAGTGAGAGAGAGAGAGAGAGACTGGGGGACAGGGAGCTGTACACAAGTAGATATATATATATATATTTACAGAGAGAGACATACAGAGAGAGGGGGACAGAGGCTGGGAGACAGGGAGCTGTATACAAGTAGATATATATATATATTTACAGAGAGAGAGAGAGAGGGACGGAGAGAGTGAGAGACAGTGAGAGAGAGAGAGACTGAGGGACAGGGAGCTGTACACAAGTAGATATATATATATACAGAGAGAGAAAGAGAGAGGGACAGACAGAGAGAGGAATAGAGAGAGTGAGAGACAGAGAGACAGAGAGAGAGAGAGACAGAGACTGGGGGACTGGGAGCTGTATACAAGTAGATATATATATATATTTACAGAGAGAGAGACAGAGAGAGAGAGACAGAGACTGGGGACAGTGAGCTGTATACAAGTAGGTATATATATATTTACAGAGAGAGAGAGACAGAGAGAGAGACAGAGACTGGGGGACAGGGAGCTGTATACAAGTAGGTATATATATATTTACAGAGAGAGAGACAGAGAGAGACACAGAGACTGGGGGACTGGGAGCTGTATACAAGTAGGTATATATATATTTACAGAGAGAGAGAGACAGAGAGAGAGACAGAGACTGGGGGACAGGGAGCTGTATACAAGTAGGTATATATATATTTACAGAGAGAGAGAGAGAGACAGAGAGAGAGACAGAGAGAGAGAGAGACAGAGAGAGAGAGAGAGAGACAGAGACTGGGGGACTGGGAGCTGTATACAAGTAGGTATATATATATTTACAGAGAGAGAGAGAGACAGAGAGAGAGACAGAGAGAGAGAGAGAGACAGAGAGAGAGAGACAGAGACTGGGAGACAGGGAGCTTTATACAAGTAGATATATATATATATATATTTACAGAGAGAGAGAGACAGAGAGAGAGAGACAGAGACTGGGGACAGTGAGCTGTATACAAGTAGGTATATATATATATTTACAGAGAGAGAGAGAGAGACAGAGAGAGAGACAGAGAGAGAGAGAGACAGAGAGAGGGACAGAGAGAGAGACAGAGACTGGGGGACTGGGAGCTGTATACAAGTAGATATATATATATATTTACAGAGGGAGAGGGACAGAGAGAGAGAGAGACAGAGACTGGGGGACAGGGAGCTGTATACAAGTAGGTATATATATATATTTACAGAGAGAGAGAGAGAGACAGAGAGAGAGACAGAGAGAGAGAGAGACAGAGAGAGGGACAGAGAGAGAGACAGAGACTGGGGGACTGGGAGCTGTATACAAGTAGATATATATATATATTTACAGAGGGAGAGGGACAGAGAGAGAGACAGAGACTGGGGGACAGGGAGCTGTATACAAGTAGGTATATATATGTTTACAGAGAGAGAGAGAGACAGAGAGAGAGAGACAGAGACTGGGGGACAGGGAGCTGTATACAAGTAGGTATATATATGTTTACAGAGAGAGAGAGACAGAGAGAGAGAGAGAGAGACAGAGACTTGGGGACTGGGAGCTGTTTTCAAGTAGATATATATATATTTACAGAAAGAGAGAGAGAGGGACAGAGAGAGTGACAGAGGGAGACCGGACAGGGAGAGGGACAGAGAGAGGGACATAGAGACAAAGAGAGAGAGACAGGGAGAGAGAGAGACAGAGACAGAGAGAGGAGCTGTATGCAAGTCGATACATATATATGTACATATTTACAGAGAGAGAGGTACAGAGATAGAGCGACAGAGACAGACAGGGAGCTGTATACAAGTAGATATATATATATTTACAGAGAGAGAGAGGGACAGAGAGAGAGACAGAGACAGGGGGACTGGGAGCTGTATACAAGTAGATATATATATATTTACAGAGAGAGAGAGACAGAGAGAGAGACAGGGAGAGAGAGAGAGACAGAGAGAGAGAGACAGAGAGAGAGACAGAGACTGGGGGACAGGGAAATATATACAAGTAGATATATATATATATATGGACAGAGAGAGGGACAGAGAGAGACAGACAGAGAGAGAGACAGAGAGTGGAAGAGTGGGAGCTGTATACAAGTCGATATATATATATATTTACAGAGAGAGACATACAGAGAGAGGGGGACAGAGACTGGGAGACAGGAAGCTGTATACAAGTAGATATATATATATATTTACAGAGAGAGAGAGACTGGGGGACGGAGAGAGTGAGAGACAGTGAGAGAGAGAGAGAGAGAGACTGTGGGACAGGGAGCTGTACACAAGTAGATATATATATATATATACAGAGAGAGAAAGAGAGAGGGACAGACAGAGAGAGGAACAGAGAGAGTGAGAGACAGAGAGACAGAGAGAGAGAGAGACAGAGACTGGGGGACTGGGAGCTGTATACAAGTAGATATATATATATATTTACAGAGAGAGAGACAGAGAGAGACAGAGAGAGTGACAGAGACTGGGGGACTGGGAGCTGTATACAAGTAGATATATATATATTTACAGAGAGAGAGAGACAGAGAGAGACACAGAGACTGGGGGACAGGGAGCTGTATACAAGTAGATATATATATATTTACAGAGAGAGAGAGAGACAGAGAGAGAGACAGAGAGAGAGAGAGACAGAGAGAGAGAGAGAGAGACAGAGAGAGAGACTGGGGGACTGGGAGCTGTATACAAGTAGATATATATATATTTACAGAGAGAGAGGGACAGTGAGAGAGAGAGAGACAGAGACTGGGGGCCTGGGAGCTGTATACAAGTAGATATATATATATTTACAGAGAGAGAGGGACAGAGAGAGAGAGACAGAGACTGGGGACAGTGAGCTGTATACAAGTAGGTATATATATTTTTACAGAGAGAGAGACAGAGAGAGAGACAGAGACTGGGGGACAGGGAGCTGTATACAAGTAGGTATATATATATTTACAGAGAGAGAGAGAGAGAGAGAGAGAGACAGAGACGGGGGACAGGGAGCTGTATACAAATAGATATATATATATTTACAGAGAGAGAGAGACAGAGAGAGAGACAGAACCTGGGGGACAGGGAGCTGTATACAAGTAGGTATATATATATATATTTACAGAGAGAGAGAGACAGAGAGAGAGAGACAGAGACTGGGGGACTGGGAGCTGTATACAAGTAGGTATATATATATTTACAGAGAGAGAGAGAGCAAAGAGAGAGGGACAGAGACTGGGGACAGTGAGCTGTATACAAGTAGAGATATATATATTTACAGAAAGAGAGAGAGAGGGACAGAGAGAGTGACAGAGGGAGAACGGACAGGGAGAGGGACAGAGAGAGGGACATAGAGACAGAGAGAGGGACAGAGACAGAGAGAGAGAGAGACAGAGACAGAGAGAGGAGCTGTATGCGAGTCGAGAAATATATATATGTACATATTTACAGAGAGAGAGGTACAGAGATAGAGCGACAGAGACAGACAGACAGGGAGCTGTATACAAGTAGATATATATATATTTACAGAGAGAGAGAGGGACAGAGAGAGAGACAGAGACTGGGGGACTGGGAAATATATACAAGTAGATATATATATATTTACAGAGAGAGAGAGACAGAGAGAGAGACAGGGAGAGAGAGAGAGACAGAGAGAGAGAGACAGAGAGAGAGACAGAGACTGGGGGACAGGGAAATATATACAAGTAGATATATATATATATATGGACAGAGAGAGGGACAGAGAGACAGACAGAGAGAGAGACAGAGAGTGGGAGAGTGGGAGCTGTATACAAGTCGATATATATATATATATATATTTACAGAGAGAGAGATACAGAGAGAGGGGGACAGAGACTGGGAGACAGGAAGCTGTATACAAGTAGATATATATATATATTTACAGAGAGAGAGAGAGGGACGGAGAGAGTGAGAGACAGTGAGAGAGAGAGAGAGAGACTGGGGGACAGGGAGCTGTACACAAGTAGATATATATATATATACAGAGAGAGAAAGAGAGAGGGACAGACAGAGAGAGGAACAGAGAGAGTGAGAGACAGAGAGACAGAGAGAGAGAGACAGAGACTGGGGGACTGGGAGCTGTATACAAGTAGATATATATATATTTACAGAGAGAGAGAGACAGAGAGAGATACAGAGACTGGGGGACAGGGAGCTGTATACAAGTAGGTATATATATATATTTACAGAGAGAGAGAGGGACAGAGAGAGAGAGAGAGACTGGGGGACAGGGAGCTGTATACAAGTAGATATATATATATTTACAGAGAGAGAGAGAGACAGAGAGAGAGAGAGAGAGAGACTGGGGGACTGGGAGCTGTATACAAGTAGATATATATATATTTACAGAGAGAGAGGGACAGAGAGAGAGAGAGACAGAGACTGGGGGCCTGGGAGCTGTATACAAGTAGATATATATATATTTACAGAGAGAGAGGGACAGAGAGAGAGAGACAGAGACTGGGGGCCTGGGAGCTGTATACAAGTAGATATATATATATTTACAGAGAGAGAGACAGAGAGAGAGAGACAGAGACTGGGAGACAGTGAGCTGTATACAAGTAGATATATATATATTTACAGAGAGAGAGACAGAGAGAGAGACAGAGACTGGGGGACAGGGAGCTGTATACAATTAGGTATATATATATTTACAGAGAGATTGAGACAGAGACAGGGGGACTGGGTGCTGTGTACAAGTAGATATATATATATTTACAGAGAGAGACAGAGAGAGAGAGAGAGAGAGAGACTGGGGGACTGGGAGCTGTATACAAGTAGGTATATATATATTTACAGAGAGAGAGTGGGATAGAGAGAGAGGCAGAGATAGGGGGACAGGGAGCTGTATACAAGTATACATATATATATTTACAGAGAGAGAGAGACAGAGAGAGAGAGACAGAGACTGGTGGACTGGGAGCTGTATACAAGTATACATATATATATTTACAGAGAGAGAGAGACAGAGAGAGAGAGACAGAGAGAGAGACAGAGACAGGGGGACTCGGTGCTGTATACAAGTAGACATATATATATTTAGAGAGAGAGAGACAGAGAGAGAGAGACAGAGAGAGAGGGACAGAGACTGGGGGACTGGGAGCTGTATACAAGTAGGTATATATATATTTACAGAGAGAGAGGGACAGAGAGAGAGAGAGACTGGGAGACAGTGAGCTGTATACAAGTAGGTATATATATATTTACAGAGAGAGAGAGACAGAGAGAGAGACAGAGACTGGGGGACTGGGAGCTGTATACAAGTAGGTATATATATATTTACAGAGAGAGAGAGACAGAGAGAGAGACAGAGACTGGGGGACTGGGAGCTGTATACAATTAGATTTATATATATTTACAGAGAGAGAGAGGGACAGAGAGAGAGAGAGAGACTGGGGACAGTGAGCTGTATACAAGTAGATATATATATATTTACAGAGAGAGAGAGACAGAGAGAGAGACTGGGGGACTGGGAGCTGGATACAAGTTGGTATAGATATATTTACAGACAGAGAGACAGAGAGAGAGAGACAGAGACTGGGAGACTGGGAGCTGTATACAAGTAGGTATATATATATTTACAGAGAGAGAGGGACAGAGAGAGAGAGAGAGACTGAGACAGGGAGATGTATACAAGTAGATATATATATATTTACAGAGAGAGAGAGCGACAGAGGGAGAGAGACAGGGAGAGGGAAAGAGAGAGGGACATAGAGACAGAGAGAGAGAGACAGAGACCGGGGGACAGGGAGCTGTATACAAGTAAATATATATATATATATTTACAGAGAGAGAGAGAGAGGGACGGAGAGAGTGAGAGACAGTGAGAGAGAGACAGAGAGAGACTGGGGGACAGGGAGCTGTACACAAGTAGATATATATATATATATACAGAGAGAGAAAGAGAGAGGGACAGACAGAGAGAGGAACAGAGAGAGTGAGAGACAGAGAGACAGAGAGAGAGAGACAGAGACTGGGGGACTGGGAGCTGTATACAAGTAGATATATATATATTTACAGAGAGAGAGACAGAGAGAGAGACAGAGACTGGGAGACAGTGAGCTGGAAACAAGTAGGTATATATATATTTACAGAGAGAGAGAGACAGAGAGAGAGACAGAGACTGGGGGACAGGGAGCTGTATACAAGTAGGTATATATATATATTTACAGAGAGAGAGAGGGACAGAGAGAGAGACAGAGACTGGGAGACTGGGAGCTGTATACAAGTAGATATATATATATATTTACAGAGAGAGAGAGAGACAGAGAGAGAGAGAGACAGTGAGAGAGAGAGAGACAGAGACAGAGACTGGGGGACTGGGAGCTGTATACAAGTAGATATATATATATTTACAGAGAGAGAGGGACAGAGAGAGAGAGAGAGACAGAGACTGGGGGCCTGGGAGCAGTATACAAGTAGATATATATATATTTACAGAGAGAGAGGGACAGAGAGAGAGAGAGACAGAGACTGGGGGCCTGGGAGCTGTATACAAGTAGATATATATATATTTACAGAGAGAGAGAGACAGAGAGAGAGAGAGAGAGACTGGGAGACTGGGAGCTGTATACAAGTAGGTATATATATATATATTTACAGAGAGAGAGGGACAGAGAGAGAGACAGAGACTGGGGGACAGGGAGCTGTATACAAGTAGGTATATATATATTTACAGAGAGAGAGAGACAGAGAGAGAGACAGAGACTGGGGGACAGGGAGCTGTATACAAGTAGGTATATATATATTTACAGAGAGAGAGACAGAGAGAGAGAGACAGAGACTGGGGGACAGGGAGCTGTATACAAGTAGATATATATATATTTACAGAGAGAGAGACAGAGAGAGAGAGAGAGACTGGGGGACTGGGAGCTGTATACAAGTAGATATATATATTTTTACAGAGAGAGAGAGACAGAGAGAGAGACAGAGACAGGGGGACTGGGTGCTGTATACAAGTAGATATATATATATTTACAGCGAGAGAGAGGGACAGAGAGAGAGAGACAGAGAGAGAGAGACAGAGACTGGGGGCTGGGAGCTGTATACAAGTAGATATATATATATTTACAGAGAGAGGGGCAGAGAGAGAGACAGAGACTGGGGGACAGGGAGCTGTATACAAGTAGGTATATATATATTTACAGAGAGAGAGGGACAGAGAGAGAGAGACTGGGAGACTGGGAGCTGTATACAAGTAGGTACATATATATTTACAGAGAGAGAGAGAGCAAAGAGAGAGGGACAGAGACTGGGAGACAGTGAGCTGTATACAAGTAGATATATATATATTTACAGAGCGAGAGTGGGATAGAGAGAGAGGCAGAGATAGGGGGACAGGGAGCTGTATACAAGTATACATATATATATTTACAGAGAGAGAGAGAGACAGAGAGAGAGAGACAGAGAGAGAGGGACAGAGACTGGGGGACAGGGAGCTGTATACAAGTAGGTATATATATATTTACAGAGAGAGAGAGACAGAGACAGGGGGACTGGGTGCTGTATACAAGTAGACATATATATATTTACAGAGAGAGAGAGACAGAGAGAGAGAGAGACAGAGAGAGAGGGACAGAGACTGGGGGACTGGGAGCTGTATACAAGTAGATATATATATATATTTACAGAGAGAGAGAGGGACAGAGAGAGAGAGACAGAGAGAGAGAGACAGAGACTGGGGGCTGGGAGCTGTATACAAGTAGATATATATATATATTTACAGAGAGAGGGGCAGAGAGAGAGACAGAGACAGGGGGACAGGGAGCTGTATACAAGTCAATATATATATATTTACAGAGAGAGACAGAGAGACAGAGACTGGGGGACTGGGAGCTGTATACAAGTAGGTATCTATATATTTACAGAGAGAGAGAGACAGAGAGAGAGAGACAGAGACTGGGGACAGTGAGCTGTACACAAGTAGATTTCTATATATTTACAGAGAGAGAGAGACAGAGAGAGAGAGAGAGACTGGGGGACTGGGAGCTGGATACAAGTTGGGAAAGATATATTTACAGACAGAGAGAGAGAGACAGAGACTGGGAGACTGGGAGCTGTATACAAGTAGATATATATATATTTACAGAGAGAGAGGGACAGAGAGAGAGAGACAGAGAGAGCGAGACAGACTGGGGGACAGAGACTGGGGGACAGGGAGCTGTATACAAGTAGATATATATATATTTACAGAGAGAGAGGGACAGAGAGAGAGACAGAGACTGGGGGACAGGGAGCTGTATACAAGTAGGTATATATATATTTGCAGAGAGAGAGAGGGACAGAGAGAGAGAGAGACAGAGACTGGGGGACAGGGAGCTGTATACAAGTAGGTATATATATATTTACAGAGAGAGAGAGAGAGAGAGCGAAGAGAGAGGGACAGAGACTGGGGGCAGGGAGCTGTATACAAGTAGATATATATATATTTATAGAGAGAGAGAGGGACAGAGAGAGAGACAGAGACTGGGGGACAGGGAGCTGTATACAAGTAGATATATATATATTTACAGAGAGAGAGGGACAGAGAGAGAGAGACAGAGACTGGGGGACAGGGTGCTGTGTACAAGTAGATATCTATATATTTACAGAGAGAGAGACAGAGAGAGAGAGAGAGACCGGGGGACTGGGAGCTGTATACAAGTAGATATATATATATTTACAGAGAGAGAGTGGGATGGAGAGAGAGGCAGAGACTGGGGGACAGGGAGCTGTATACAAGTAGATATATATATATTTACAGAGAGAGAGGGACAGAGAGAGAGAGACAGAGACTGGGGGACAGGGAGCTGTATACAAGTAGGTATATATATATTTACAGAGAGAGAGACAGAGAGAGAGAGAGAGACAGAGAGAGAGAGGGACAGAGAGAGAGACAGAGACTGGGGGACTGGGTGCTGTATACAAGTAGATATATATATATTTACAGAGAGAGAGGGACAGAGAGAGAGAGACAGAGACTGGGGGACAGGGTGCTGTGTACAAGTAGATATCTATATATTTACAGAGAGAGAGACAGAGAGAGAGAGAGAGACTGGGGGACAGGGAGCTGTATACAAGTAGGTATATATATATATTTACAGAGAGAGAGAGACAGAGGGAGAGAGACAGAGAGAGAGACAGAGACAGGGGGACTGGGTGCTGAAGAAGGGCATGTGCCCGAAACGTCGAATCTTCTGTTCCCTAGATGCTGCCTGACCTGCTGTGCTGTTCCAGCAATAAAGTTTCAGCTGTATACAAGTAGACATATATAAATTTACAGAGAGAGAGAGACAGAGAGAGAGAGACAGTGAGAGAGGGACAGAGACTGGGGGACTGGGAGCTGTATACAAGTAGGTATATATATATTTACAGAGAGAGAGAGACAGAGACAGGGGGACTGGGAGCTGTATACAAGTAGATATATATATATTTACAGAGAGAGAGAGGGACAGAGAGAGAGAGACAGAGAGAGAGAGACAGAGACTGGGGGCTGGGAGCTGTATACAAGTAGATATATATATATTTACAGAGAGAGGGGCAGAGAGAGAGACAGAGACAGGAGGACAGGGAGCTGTATACAAGTCGATATATATATATTTACAGAGAGAGAGAGACAGAGAGAGAGACAGAGACTGGGGACAGTGAGCTGTGTACAAGTAGATATATATATATTTACAGAGAGAGAGAGAGACTGGGGGACTGGGAGCTGTATACAAGTTGGTATATATATATTTACAGACAGAGAGACAGAGAGTGAGAGACAGAGACTGGGAGCTGTATACAAGTAGATATATATATATTTACAGAAAGAGAGAGACAGAGGGAGAGACAGAGACTGGGGGACAGGGAGCTGTATACAAGTAGGTATATATATATTTACAGAGAGAGAGGGACAGAGAGAGAGACAGAGACTGGGGGACTGGGAGCTGTATACAAGTAGGTATATATATATATATTTACAGAGAGAGAGAGAGAGAGAGACAGAGAGAGAGAGACAGAGAGAGCGAGACAGAGAGAGAGAGACAGAGACTGGGGGACAGGGAGCTGTACCCAAGTAGATATATATATATTTACAGAGAGAGAGAGAGACAGAGAGAGAGAGACAGAGACTGGGGGACAGGGAGCTGTGTACAAGTAGATATATATATATTTACAGAGATAGAGACAGAGAGAGAGAGACAGAGACTGGGGGACAGGGAGCTGTATACAAGTAGATATATATATATTTACAGAGAGAGAGAGACAGAGAGAGAGACAGAGACTGGGGGACTGGGAGCTGTATACAAGTAGGTATATATATATTTACAGAGAGAGAGCGAGCAAAGAGAGAGGGACAGAGACTGGGAGACAGTGAGCTGTATACAAGTAGATATATATATATATATATATTTACAGAGAGAGAGAGTGGGATAGAGAGAGAGACAGAGACAGGGGGACAGGGAGCTGTATACAAGTAGATATATATATATTTACAGAGAGAGAGACAGAGACAGGGGGACTGGGTGCTGTATACAAGTAGATATATATATATTTACAGAGAGAGAGAGGGACAGAGAGAGAGAGACAGAGAGAGAGACAGAATCTGGGTGCTGGGAGCTGTATACAAGTAGATATATATATATTTACAGAGAGAGGGGCAGAGAGAGAGACAGAGACAGGGGGACAGGGAGCTCTATACAAGTCGATATATATATATTTACGGAGAGAGACAGAGAGACAGAGACTGGGGGACTGGGAGCTGTATACAAGTAGGTATATATATATTTACAGAGAGAGGGGGACAGAGAGAGAGACAGAGATTGGGGGACTGGGAGCTGTATACAAGTAGGTATATATATATTTACAGAGAGAGGGGGACAGAGAGAGAGACAGAGATTGGGGGACTGGGAGCTGTATACAAGTAGGTATATATATATTTACAGAGAGAGGGGGACAGAGAGAGAGACAGAGACTGGGGGACAGGGAGCTGTATACAAGTAGGTATATATATATTTACAGAGAGAGAGAGAGACAGAGAGAGAGAGACAGAGACTGGGGGACTGGGAGCTGTATACAAGTAGATATGTATATATATTTACAGAGAGAGAGGGACAGAGAGAGAGAGAGAGACTGGGGGACTGGGAGCTGTATACAAGTTGGTATATATATATTTACAGACAGAGAGACAGAGAGAGAGAGACAGAGACTGGGAGCTGTATACAAGTAGATATATATATATTTACAGAAAGAGAGAGACAGAGAGAGAGACAGAGACTGGGGGACAGGGAGCTGTATACAAGTAGGTATATATATATTTACAGAAAGAGAGAGACAGAGAGAGAGACAGAGACTGGGGGACAGGGAGCTGTATACAAGTAGGTATATATATATTTACAGAGAGAGAGAGAGACAGAGACTGGGGGACTGGGAGCTGTATACAAGTAGATATATATATATATTTACAGAGAGAGAGAGAGACAGAGAGAGAGAGACAGAGACTGGGGGACAGGGAGCTGTATACAAGTAGATATATATATATTTACAGAGAGAGGGGGACAGAGAGAGAGAGACAGAGACTGGGGGACAGGGAGCTGTATACAAGTAGATATATATATATATTTCCAGAGAGAGAGAGAGACAGAGAGAGAGACAGAGACTGGGGGACTGGGAGCTGTATACAAGTAGATATACAGATATTTACAGAGAGAGGGACAGAGAGAGAGACGCAGAGACTGGGAGACAGGGAGCTGTACACAAGTAGATATATATATATATTTACAGAGAGAGTGAGACAGAGAGAGACAGAGACTGGGGGACTGGGAGCTGTATACAAGTAGGTATATATATATATTTACAGAGAGAGAGGGACAGAGAGAGAGAGAGACAGAGACTGGGAGACATGGACCTGTATACAAGTAGATATATATATATTTACAGAGAGAGAGAGTGGGATAGAGAGAGAGACAGAGACAGGGGGACAGGGAGCTGTATACAAGTATACATATATATATTTACAGAGAGGGGCAGAGAGAGAGAGAGAGACAGAGAGAGAGAGAGACAGAGAGAGAGAGACAGAGACTGGGGGACTGGGTGCTGTATACAAGTCGATATATATATATTTACAGAGAGAGGGGCAGAGAGAGGGACAGAGAGCTGTATACAAGTAGGTATATATAAATTAACAGAGAGAGAGAGGGACAGAGACTGGGGGACTGCGAGCTGTATACAAGTAGATATATATATATTTTCAGAGAGAGAGAGAGAGACTGGGGGACTGGGAGCTGTATACAAGTTGGTATATATATATTTACAGAGAGAGAGAGAGAGAGCGAAGAGAGAGGGACAGAGACTGGGGGACAGGGAGCTGTATACAAGTAGATATATATATATTTACAGAGAGAGAGGGACAGAGAGAGAGACAGAGACTGGGGGACTGGGAGCTGTATACAAGTAAATATATATATATTTACAGAGAGAGAGAGAGAGACTGGGGGACTGGGAGCTGTATACAAGTTGGTACATATATATTTACAGAGAGAGAGAGAGAGAGCGAAGAGAGAGAGACAGAGACTGGGGGACTGGGAGCTGTATACAAGTAGATATATATATATATTTACAGAGAGAGAGAGAGACAGAGAGAGAGAGACAGAGACTGGGGGACAGGGAGCTGTATACAAGTAGATATATATATATTTACAGAGAGAGGGGGACAGAGAGAGAGAGACAGAGACTGGGGGACAGGGAGCTGTATACAAGTAGATATATATATATATTTACAGAGAGAGAGAGAGACAGAGAGAGAGAGACAGAGACTGGGGGACAGGGAGCTGTATACAAGTAGATATATATATATTTACAGAGAGAGGGGCAGAGAGAGAGAGACAGAGACAGGGGGACAGGGAGCTGTATACAAGTCGATATATATATATTTACAGAGAGAGAGAGGGGCAGAGAGAGGGACAGAGACAGGGGGACAGGGAGCTGTATACAAGTAGATATATATATATTTACAGAGAGAGAGAGACAGAGACAGAGAGAGACAGAGACTGGGAGACTGGGAGCTGTATACAAGTTGGTATATATATATTTACAGTGAGAGAGAGCGAGACTGGGGGACTGGGAGCTGTATACAAGTAGATATATATATATTTACAGACAGAGAGACAGATATAGAGAGACAGAGACTGGGGGACTGGGAGCTGTATACAAGTAGGTATATATATATTTACAGAGAGAGAGGGACAGAGACTGGGGGACTGCGAGCTGTATACAATAGATATATATATATTTACAGAGAGAGAGAGAGACAGAGACTGGGGGACTGGGAGCTGTATACAAGTAGATATATATATTTACAGAGAGAGAGAGAGAGACTGGGGGACTGGGAGCTGTATACAAGTCGGTATATATATATTTACAGACAGAGAGACAGATAGAGAGACAGAGACTGGGGGACAGGGAGCTGTATACAAGTAGATATACAGATATTTACAGAGAGAGGGACAGAGAGAGAGACGCAGAGACTGGGAGACAGGGAGCTGTACACAAGTAGATATATATATATATTTACAGAGAGAGTGAGACAGAGAGAGACAGAGACTGGGGGACTGGGAGCTGTATACAAGTAGGTATATATATATATTTACAGAGAGAGAGGGACAGAGAGAGAGAGAGACAGAGACTGGGAGACATGGACCTGTATACAAGTAGATATATATATATTTACAGAGAGAGAGAGTGGGATAGAGAGAGAGACAGAGACAGGGGGACAGGGAGCTGTATACAAGTATACATATATATATTTACAGAGAGGGGCAGAGAGAGAGAGAGAGACAGAGAGAGAGAGAGACAGAGAGAGAGAGACAGAGACTGGGGGACTGGGTGCTGTATACAAGTCGATATATATATATTTACAGAGAGAGGGGCAGAGAGAGGGACAGAGAGCTGTATACAAGTAGGTATATATAAATTAACAGAGAGAGAGAGGGACAGAGACTGGGGGACTGCGAGCTGTATACAAGTAGATATATATATATTTTCAGAGAGAGAGAGAGAGACTGGGGGACTGGGAGCTGTATACAAGTTGGTATATATATATTTACAGAGAGAGAGAGAGAGAGCGAAGAGAGAGGGACAGAGACTGGGGGACAGGGAGCTGTATACAAGTAGATATATATATATTTACAGAGAGAGAGGGACAGAGAGAGAGACAGAGACTGGGGGACTGGGAGCTGTATACAAGTAAATATATATATATTTACAGAGAGAGAGAGAGAGACTGGGGGACTGGGAGCTGTATACAAGTTGGTACATATATATTTACAGAGAGAGAGAGAGAGAGCGAAGAGAGAGGGACAGAGACTGGGGGACAGGGAGCTGTATACAAGTAGATATATATATATTTACAGAGAGAGAGGGACAGAGAGAGAGACAGAGACTGGGGGACTGGGAGCTGTATACAAGTAAATATATATATATTTACAGAGAGAGAGAGAGAGACTGGGGGACTGGGAGCTGTATACAAGTTGGTACATATATATTTACAGAGAGAGAGAGAGAGAGCGAAGAGAGAGGGACAGAGACTGGGGGACAGGGAGCTGTATACAAGTAGATATATATATATTTACAGAGAGAGGGACAGAGAGAGAGAGACAGAGAGAGAGAGACAGAGACTGGGGGACTGGGAGCTGGATACAAATAGATATATATATATTTACAGAGAGAGAGAGAGAGAGAGGGACAGAGACTGGGGGACTGGGAGCTGTACACAAGTAGGTATATATATATATTTACAGAGAGAGAGGGACAGAGAGAGAGAGAGACAGAGACTGGGAGACATGGACCTGTATACAAGTAGATATATATATATATTTACAGAGAGAGAGAGACAGAGAGAGAGAGAGAGACTGGGGGACTGGGAGCTGTATACAAGTAGGTATATATATATTTACAGAGAGAGAGAGAGCAAAGAGAGAGGGACAGAGACTGGGAGACAGTGAGCTGTATACAAGTAGATATATACATATTTACAGAGAGAGAGATTGGGATAGAGAGAGAGAGACAGAGACTGGGGGACAGGGAGCTGTATACAAGTAGGTATATATATATTTACAGAGAGAGAGAGACAGAGACAGGGGGACTGGGTGCTGTATACAAGTAGACATATATATATTTACAGAGAGAGAGAGACAGAGAGAGAGGGACAGAGACTGGGGGACAGGGAGCTGTATACAAGTAGGTGTACATATATTTACAGAGAGAGGGGCAGAGAGAGGGACAGAGAGCTGTATACAAGTAGGTATATATATATTAACAGAGAGAGAGAGGGACAGAGACTGGGGGACTGCGAGCTGTATACAAGTAGATATATATATATTTTCAGAGAGAGAGAGAGAGAGAGAGAGAGACTGGGGGACTGGGAGCTGTATACAAGTTGGTACATATATATTTACAGAGAGAGAGAGAGCGAAGAGAGAGGGACAGAGACTGGGGGACAGGGAGCTGTATACAAGTAGATATATATATATTTACAGAGAGAGAGAGGGACAGAGAGAGAGGGGCAGAGAGAGGGACAGAGACAGGGGGACTGCGAGCTGTATACAAGTAGATATATATATATTTACAGAGAGAGGGACAGAGAGAGAGAGACAGAGAGAGAGAGACAGAGATTGGGGGACTGGGAGCTGTATACAAATAGATATATATATATTTACAGAGAGAGAGACAGAGAGAGAGAGGGACAGAGACTGGGGGACTGGGAGCTGTATACAAGTAGACATATATATATTTACAGAGAGAGAGAGGGGCAGAGAGAGGGACAGAGACAGGGGGACTGCGAGCTGTATACAAGTAGATATATATATATTTACAGAGAGAGAGAAAGAGAGACAGAGACTGGGGGACTGGGAGCTGTATACAAGTCGATATATATATATTTACAGAGAGAGAGAGAGACAGAGACTGGGGGACTGGGAGCTGTATACAAGTCGATATATATATATTTACAGAGAGAGAGAGAGACAGAGACTGGGGGACAGGGAGCTGTATACAAGTAGGTATATATATATTTACAGACAGAGAGAGACAGAGAGAGAGAGACAGAGACTGGGGGACAGGGAGCTGTATACAAGTAGATATATATATATTTACAGAGAGAGAGACAGAGACAGAGAGAGACAGAGACTGGGAGACTGGGAGCTGTATACAAGTAGATATATATTTACAGAGAGAGAGACAGAGACAGGGGGACTGGGAGCTGTATACAAGTAGATATATATATATTTACAGAGAGAGGGGGACAGAGAGAGAGAGACAGAAACTGGGGGACAGGGAGCTGTATACAAGTAGACATATATATATTTACAGAGAGAGAGAGGGACAGAGAGAGAGGGACAGAGACTGGGGGACTGGGAGCTGTATACAAGTAGATATATATATATTTACAGAGAGAGAGAGACAGAGAGAGTGAGACAGAGACTGGGGACTGGGAGCTGAAAACAAGTAGATATATACATATATTTACAGAGAGAGAGAGACAGAAAGAGAGAGACAGAGAGAGACAGAGAGAGAGACAGAGAGAGAGAGAGACAGAGAGAGAAAGAGACAGAGAGAGACAGAGAGAGAGGGACAGAGAGAGAGGGACAGAGAGAGAGAGAGACAGAGACTGGGGGACTGGGAGCTGTATACAAGTAGATATATATATATTTACAGAGAGAGAGGGACAGAGAGAGCGAGACAGAGACTGGGGGACAGGGAGCTGTACCCAAGTAGATATATATATATTTACAGAGAGAGAGAGAGACAGAGAGAGAGAGACAGAGACTGGGGGACAGGGAGCTGTGTACAAGTAGATATATATATATTTACAGAGATAGAGACAGAGAGAGAGAGACAGAGACTGGGGGACAGGGAGCTGTATACAAGTAGATATATATATATTTACAGAGAGAGAGAGACAGAGAGAGAGACAGAGACTGGGGGACTGGGAGCTGTATACAAGTAGGTATATATATATTTACAGAGAGAGAGCGAGCAAAGAGAGAGGGACAGAGACTGGGAGACAGTGAGCTGTATACAAGTAGATATATATATATACAGAGAGAGAGACAGAGACAGGGGGACTGGGTGCTGTATACAAGTAGATATATATATATTTACAGAGAGAGAGAGGGACAGAGAGAGAGAGACAGAGAGAGAGACAGAATCTGGGTGCTGGGAGCTGTATACAAGTAGATATATATATATTTACAGAGAGAGGGGCAGAGAGAGAGACAGAGACAGGGGGACAGGGAGCTCTATACAAGTCGATATATATATATTTACGGAGAGAGACAGAGAGACAGAGACTGGGGGACTGGGAGCTGTATACAAGTAGGTATATATATATTTACAGAGAGAGGGGGACAGAGAGAGAGACAGAGATTGGGGGACTGGGAGCTGTATACAAGTAGGTATATATATATTTACAGAGAGAGGGGGACAGAGAGAGAGACAGAGATTGGGGGACTGGGAGCTGTATACAAGTAGGTATATATATATTTACAGAGAGAGGGGGACAGAGAGAGAGACAGAGACTGGGGGACAGGGAGCTGTATACAAGTAGGTATATATATATTTACAGAGAGAGAGAGAGACAGAGAGAGAGAGACAGAGACTGGGGGACTGGGAGCTGTATACAAGTAGATATGTATATATATTTACAGAGAGAGAGGGACAGAGAGAGAGAGAGAGACTGGGGGACTGGGAGCTGTATACAAGTTGGTATATATATATTTACAGACAGAGAGACAGAGAGAGAGAGACAGAGACTGGGAGCTGTATACAAGTAGATATATATATATTTACAGAAAGAGAGAGACAGAGAGAGAGACAGAGACTGGGGGACAGGGAGCTGTATACAAGTAGGTATATATATATTTACAGAAAGAGAGAGACAGAGAGAGAGACAGAGACTGGGGGACAGGGAGCTGTATACAAGTAGGTATATATATATTTACAGAGAGAGAGAGAGACAGAGAGAGAGAGACAGAGACTGGGGGACTGGGAGCTGTATACAAGTAGATATATATATATATTTACAGAGAGAGAGAGAGACAGAGAGAGAGAGACAGAGACTGGGGGACAGGGAGCTGTATACAAGTAGATATATATATATTTACAGAGAGAGGGGGACAGAGAGAGAGAGACAGAGACTGGGGGACAGGGAGCTGTATACAAGTAGATATATATATATATTTACAGAGAGAGAGAGAGACAGAGAGAGAGAGACAGAGACTGGGGGACAGGGAGCTGTATACAAGTAGATATATATATATTTACAGAGAGAGGGGCAGAGAGAGAGAGACAGAGACAGGGGGACAGGGAGCTGTATACAAGTCGATATATATATATTTACAGAGAGAGAGAGGGGCAGAGAGAGGGACAGAGACAGGGGGACAGGGAGCTGTATACAAGTAGATATATATATATTTACAGAGAGAGAGAGACAGAGACAGAGAGAGACAGAGACTGGGAGACTGGGAGCTGTATACAAGTTGGTATATATATATTTACAGTGAGAGAGAGCGAGACTGGGGGACTGGGAGCTGTATACAAGTAGATATATATATATTTACAGACAGAGAGACAGATATAGAGAGACAGAGACTGGGGGACTGGGAGCTGTATACAAGTAGGTATATATATATTTACAGAGAGAGAGGGACAGAGACTGGGGGACTGCGAGCTGTATACAATAGATATATATATATTTACAGAGAGAGAGAGAGACAGAGACTGGGGGACTGGGAGCTGTATACAAGTAGATATATATATTTACAGAGAGAGAGAGAGAGACTGGGGGACTGGGAGCTGTATACAAGTCGGTATATATATATTTACAGACAGAGAGACAGATAGAGAGACAGAGACTGGGGGACTGGGAGCTGTATACAAGTAGATATACAGATATTTACAGAGAGAGGGACAGAGAGAGAGACGCAGAGACTGGGAGACAGGGAGCTGTACACAAGTAGATATATATATATATTTACAGAGAGAGTGAGACAGAGAGAGACAGAGACTGGGGGACTGGGAGCTGTATACAAGTAGGTATATATATATATTTACAGAGAGAGAGGGACAGAGAGAGAGAGAGACAGAGACTGGGAGACATGGACCTGTATACAAGTAGATATATATATATTTACAGAGAGAGAGAGTGGGATAGAGAGAGAGACAGAGACAGGGGGACAGGGAGCTGTATACAAGTATACATATATATATTTACAGAGAGGGGCAGAGAGAGAGAGAGAGACAGAGAGAGAGAGAGACAGAGAGAGAGAGACAGAGACTGGGGGACTGGGTGCTGTATACAAGTCGATATATATATATTTACAGAGAGAGGGGCAGAGAGAGGGACAGAGAGCTGTATACAAGTAGGTATATATAAATTAACAGAGAGAGAGAGGGACAGAGACTGGGGGACTGCGAGCTGTATACAAGTAGATATATATATATTTTCAGAGAGAGAGAGAGAGACTGGGGGACTGGGAGCTGTATACAAGTTGGTATATATATATTTACAGAGAGAGAGAGAGAGAGCGAAGAGAGAGGGACAGAGACTGGGGGACAGGGAGCTGTATACAAGTAGATATATATATATTTACAGAGAGAGAGGGACAGAGAGAGAGACAGAGACTGGGGGACTGGGAGCTGTATACAAGTAAATATATATATATTTACAGAGAGAGAGAGAGAGACTGGGGGACTGGGAGCTGTATACAAGTTGGTACATATATATTTACAGAGAGAGAGAGAGAGAGCGAAGAGAGAGGGACAGAGACTGGGGGACAGGGAGCTGTATACAAGTAGATATATATATATTTACAGAGAGAGGGACAGAGAGAGAGAGACAGAGAGAGAGAGACAGAGACTGGGGGACTGGGAGCTGGATACAAATAGATATATATATATTTACAGAGAGAGAGAGAGAGAGAGGGACAGAGACTGGGGGACTGGGAGCTGTACACAAGTAGGTATATATATATATTTACAGAGAGAGAGGGACAGAGAGAGAGAGAGACAGAGACTGGGAGACA
>NW_028270192.1:12313117-12318117 GCF_037043375.1 Chiloscyllium plagiosum | reverse complement strand
GGGGACAGAGAGAGAGAGAGACAGAGACTGGGGGACTGGGAGCTGTATACAAGTAGATATATATATATTTACAGAGAGAGAGAGACAGAGAGAGAGAGACAGAGACTGGGGGACAGGGAGCTGTATACAAGTAGATATATATATATTTACAGAGAGAAAGGGGGACAGAGAGAGAGAGAGAGACAGAGACTGGGGGACAGGGAGCTGTATACAAGTAGATATATATATATTTACTGAGAGAAAGGGGGACAGAGAGAGAGAGAGACAGAGACTGGGGGACTGGGAGCTGTATACAAGTAGGTATATATATATTTACAGAGAGAGAGAGACAGAGAGAGAGAGACAGAGACTGGGGGACAGGGAGCTGTATACAAGTAGATATATATATATTTACAGAGAGAAAGGGGGACAGAGAGAGAGAGAGACAGAGACTGGGAGACTGGGAGCTGTATACAAGTAGGTATATATATATTTACAGAGAGAGAGAGAGAGAGAGAGAGACAGAGACTGGGGGACTGGGAGCTGTATATACAAGTAGATATATATATATATTTACAGAGAGAGAGGGACAGAGAGAGAGACAGAGACTGGGAGACAGGGAGCTGTATACAAGTAGATATATATATATTTACAGAGCGAGAGAGACAGAGAGAGAGAGACAGAGACTGGGGGACAGGGAGCTGTATACAAGTAGATATATGTATATTTACAGAGAGAGGGACAGAGAGAGAGAGAGAGACAGAGAGAGACAGAGACAGAGAGAGAGAGACAGAGACTGGGGGACAGGGAGCTGTATACAAGTAGATATATATATATATTTACAGAGAGAGAGGGACAGAGAGAGTGAGAGAGAGAGACTGGGGGACTGGGAGCTGTATACAAGTAGATATATATATATATATTTACACAGAGGGAGAGGGACATAGCGAGGGACAGAGAGAGGGACAGAGACAGGGACACAGGGAGCTGTATACAAGTAGATATATATTTACAGAGAGAGAGAGACAGAGACAGGGAGACAGAGAGATGTATACAAGTAGATATATATATATTTACAGAGAGAGAGAGACAGAGACAGGGAGACAGAGAGATGTATACAAGTAGATATATATAATTTTACAGAGACAGAGAGTCAGAGAGACAGAGAGAGGGACAGAGAGAGGGACCGAGAGAGAGAGACAGAGACAGGGAGATGTATACAAGTAGATATACATGTATTTACAGAGAGAGAGAGCGACAGAGGGAGAGAGACAGGGAGAGGGAAAGAGAGAGGTACATAGAGACAGAGAGAGAGGGACAGAGAGAGAGAGAGACAGAGACAGGGGGACAGGGAGCTGTAAGTAAGTAGATATATATATATATATGAACAAAGAGAGAGAGCTACAGAGATAGAGAGACAGAGACTGGGAGACAGGGAGCTGTATACTAGTATATATATATATATATATATATTTACAGAGGGAGAGAGACAGAGACTGGGGGACAGGGAGCTCTATGTAAGTCGATATATATGTATATATAAACAAAGAGAGAGAGAGGTACAGATATAGAGAGACAGAGACTGGGAGACAGGGAGCTGTATACAAGTATATATATATATATATATATATTTAAAGAGGGAGAGAGACAGAGAGAGGGACAGAGGGAGGGTGACAGATAGAGATACTGTGACTGGGAGACAGGGAGCTGTATACAAGTAGATATATATATATTTACAGAAAGAGAGACAGAGAGGGACAGAGAGAGACAGAGACTGGGGGACTGGGAGCTGTATACAAGTAGATATATATATATTTACAGAAAGAGAGACAGAGAGGGACAGAGAGAGTGACAGAGACTGGGGGACTGGGAGCTGTATACAAGTAGATATATATATATTTACAGAAAGAGAGACAGAGAGGGACAGAGAGAGTGACAGAGGGAGAACGGACAGGGAGAGGGAAAGCGAGAGGGACATAGAGACAGAGAGAGGGACAGAGACAGAGAGAGAGAGAGAGACAGAGACAGAGAGAGAAGGAGCTGTATGCAAGTCGATATATTACAGAGAGAGAGGTACAGAGATAGAGAGACAGAGACAGACAGACAGGGAGCTGTATACAAGTAGATATATATATATATATTTACAGAGAGAGAGAGGGGGACTGAGAGAGAGAGACAGAGACTGGGGGACAGGGAGCTGTATACAAGTAGATATATATATATTTACAGAGAGAGAGCGAGACAGAGAGAGAGAGAGAGAGAGAGAGAGCGAGACAGAGAGAGAGAGAGAGAGACATAGACAGAGACAGGGGGACTGGGAGCTGTATACAAGTAGATATATATATATTTACAGAGAGAGAGAGAGCAAAGAGAGAGGGACAGAGAGAGAGAGACAGAGAGAGAGAGACAGAGAGAGAGAGAGACAGAGAGATAGAGACAGAGAGAGAGAGACAGAGAGAGAAAGAGACAGAGAGAGAAAGAGACAGAGAGAGGGAGAGACAGAGAGAGACAGAGAGAGAGGGACAGAGAGAGAGGGACAGAGAGAGACAGAGACTGTGAGACAGGGAACTGTATACAAGTAGGTATATACATAACAGAGAGAGAGGGACAGAGAGAGAGGGACAGAGACTGGGGGACTGGGAGCTGTATACAAGTAGATGTATATATATTTACAGAGAGAGAGTGGGACAGAGAGAGAGAAAGAGAGAGAGACAGGGACAGAGAGAGAGAGAGACAGAGAGAGAGCGAGACAGAGAGAGAGAGAGAGAGAGACAGAGACAGAGACAGGGGGACAGGGAGCTGTATGCAAGTCGATATATACATATATATTTACAGAGAGAGAGGTACAAAGATACAGAGACAGAGACAGACAGACAGGGAGCTGTATACAAGTAGGTATATATATATATATATATTTACAGAGAGAGAGAGAGGGACAGAGAGAGAGAGACAGAGACTGGGGGCCAGGGAGCTGTATACAAGTAGATATATATATATTTACAGAGAGAGAGGGACAGAGAGAGCGAGACAGAGACTGGGGGACAGGGAGCTGTATACAAGTAGGTATATATATATTTACAGAGAGAGAGGGACAGAGACTGGGGGCCAGGGAGCTGTATACAAGTAGGTATATATATATTTACAGAGAGAGACAGAGAGAGAGAGAGAGAGACTGGGGGACTGGGAGCTGTATACAAGTAGGTATATATATATTTACAGAGAGAGAGAGAGAGAGAGACAGAGACTGGGGGACTGGGAGCTGTATGCAAGTCGATATATACATATATATTTACAGAGAGAGAGGTACAAAGATACAGAGACAGAGACAGACAGACAGGGAGCTGTATACAAGTAGATATATATATATTTACAGAGAGAGAGGGACAGAGAGAGAGGGACAGAGACTGGGGGCCTGGGAGCTGTATACAAGTAGATATATATATATTTACAGAGAGAGAGAGACAGAGACTGGGGGACAGGGAGCTGTATACAAGTAGGTATATATATATTTACAGCGAGAGAGAGAGGGACAGAGAGACGGACAGAGACTGGGGGATAGGGAAATATATACAAGTAGATATATATATATTTCCAGAGAGAGGGGGACAGAGAGAGAGACAGAGAGTGGGAGAGTGGGAGCTGTATACAAGTCGATATATATATATATATATATATATTTACAGAGAGAGGGGGACAGAGAGAGACAGAGAGAGGGACAGAGAGAGAGACAGAGACTGGGGGACTGGGAGCTGTATACAAGTAGATATATATATATTTACAGAGAGAGGGACAGACAGAGAGAGGGGGACAGAGACTGGGAGACAGGGAGCTGTATACAAGTAGATATATATATATGTATATATATATATACAGAGAGAGAAAGAGAGAGGGACAGACAGAGAGAGGAACAGAGAGAGTGAGAGAGAGAGAGAGACAGAGACAGAGACTGGGGGACAGTGAGCTGTATACAAGTAGATATATATATATGTATATATATATATACAGAGAGAGAAAGAGAGAGGGACAGACAGAGAGAGGGGGACAGAGACTGGGAGACAGGGAGCTGTATACAAGTAGATATATATATATGTATATATATATATACAGAGAGAGAAAGAGAGAGGGACAGACAGAGAGAGGAACAGAGAGAGTGAGAGAGAGAGAGAGACAGAGACAGAGACTGGGAGACAGTGAGCTGTATACAAGTAGATATATATATATTTACAGAGAGAGAGAGAGAGACAGAGAGAGAGACAGAGACTGGGGGACTGGGAGCTGTATACAAGTAGATATATTCTGGATCAGTGGTGCTGGAAGAGCACAGCAATTCAGGCAGCATCCGAGGACAGGCAAAATCGACGTTTCGGGCAAAAGCCCTTCATCAGGAATAATGGCAGAGAGCCTGAAGCGTGGAGAGATAAGCTAGAGGAGGGTGGGGGTGGGGAGAAAGTGGCATAGAGTACAATAGGTCAGTGGGGAAGGAGATGAAGGTGATAGGTCAGGGAGGAGAGGGTGGAGTGGATAGGTGGAAAAGGAGCTGGGCAGGTCGGACAAGTCCGGACAGGTCAGGGGATTGAGTTGCTGGAGGTTAGAAGCTAGGATGAGGTGGGGGAAGGGGAAATGAGGAAACTGTTGAAATCCACATTGATGCCCTGGGGTTGAAGTGTTCCGAGGCGGAAGATGAGGCGTTCTTCCTCCAGGCGTCTGGTGGTGAGGGAGCGGCGGTGAAGGAGGCCCAGCACCTCCATCCTCGGCAGAGTGGGAGGGGGAGTTGAAATGTTGGGCCACGGGGCGGTTTGGTTGGTTGGTGCGGGTGTCTCGGAGATGTTCCCTAAAGCGCTCTGCTAGGAGGCGTCCAGTCTCGCCAATGTAGAGGAGACCGCATCGGGAGCAACGGATACAATAAATGATATTGGTGAATGTGCAGGTAAAACTTTGATGGATGTGGAAAGCTCCTTTGGGGCCTTGGATGGAGGTGAGGGAGGAGGTGTGGGCACAGGTTTTACAGTTCCTGCGGTGGC
>NW_028270192.1:12061336-12127617 GCF_037043375.1 Chiloscyllium plagiosum | reverse complement strand
TCCGACAGCGCCCGCTCCCTCAGCACTGACCCTCCGACAGCGCCCGCTCCCTCAGCACTGACCCTCCGACACGCCCGCTCCCTCAGCACTGACCCTCCCACAGCGCCCGCTCCCACAGCACTGACCCCTCCCACAGCACTGACCCCTCCCACAGCACTGACCCCTCCCACAGCACTGACCCCTCCCACAGCACTGACCCCTCCCACAGCACTGACCCCTCCCACAGCACTGACCCCTCCCACAGCACTGACCCCTCCCACAGCACTGACCCCTCCCACAGCACTGACCCCTCCCACAGCACTGACCCTCTGACAGTGCCCCACTCCCTCAGCACTGACCCTCCGACAGTGCCCACTCCCTCCCTGGGGCAGTGCCCCCTCTCACCTTCCGGTGATGGTGTACAGTGCGGCTCCTCTCCTTCAGAGCGATGGTGTCTTTCACCATCTGGTTGTGGAGTTGCTGCCGGAGCTCGGTGAGCTGATCGAGGAGAGTGGTCACTTCCTTGGAGGCCATGGCCCTCCGTGCCCGGTCCTGCCACAGGATGGCTCGCTCTGTCAGGCACTGCAGGCCTCTCCCTCGGGCAGACGGACTGGCAGCTTCTGCAGGGCCACCAACAGCGATAGGATGATCTCCAAGCGCGGACGGCGGGATCGCAGGCACAAGGGGGCACATGAATTTGGGTGTCCCAGTCCCACCAGGCGGCGAGGTGCCTCTGCTGGCTGAGCCGGGGGTAGCTGGTACATGAGCTGTGGAACCAGTCCTTACAGAGCTCACACTGCAGCATCGGGCCACTGGCCTCCTGCCCACACAAGCAGCCTCCCGGAGCTGGGTCCCCCTCCTGGCTCCTTCCCCATCACCTTCAGCACGTTCCTCTGGCGCAGCACCCGGATACCCTCACGCTCCTTTCGCTCAGCGTCCTTAAAGGCCAGGATCTGGGGGGGGGGGGGGGAGCAGGACGGGGACGGGTGGGGAAACGGGAGAGAGGGGACGGGGGGGGGGGGAATCGAGGGAGAGGGGACGGGGGGCAAAGGGGGAGGGGGGACGGGGGGGCAAAGGGGGAGGGGGGACGGGGGGCAAAGGGGGAGAGGGGACGGGGGCAAAGGGGGAGAGGGGGACGGGGGCAAAGGGGGAGAGGGGACGGGGGCAAACAGGGGGAGAGGGGACGGGGGCAAAGGGGGAGAGGGGACGGGGGCAAAGGGGGAGAGGGGACGGGGGCAAAGGGGGAGAGGGGACGGGGGCAAAGGGGGAGAGGGACGGGGGCAAAGGGGGAGAGGGGACGGGGGCAAAGGGGGAGAGGGGACGGGGGCAAAGGGGGAGAAGGGGGACGGGGGCAAAGGGGGAGAGGGGACGGGGGCAAAGGGGGAGAGGGGACGGGGGCAAAGGGGGAGAGGGGACGGGGCAAAGGGGAGAGGGGACGGGGGCAAAGGGGGAGAGGGGACGGGGGCAAAGGGGGAGAGGGGACGGGGGCAAAGGGGGAGAGGGGACGGGGGCAAAGGGGGAGAGGGGACGGGGGCAAAGGGGGAGAGGGGACGGGGGCAAAGGGGGAGAGGGGACGGGGGCAAAGGGGGAGAGGGGACGGGGGCAAAGGGGGAGAGGGGACGGGGGCAAAGGGGGAGAGGGGACGGGGGCAAAGGGGGAGAGGGGACGGGGGCAAAGGGGACGGGGGCAAAGGGGGAGAGGGGGACGGGGGCAAAGGGGGAGAGGGGGACGGGGGGCAAAGGGGGAGAGGGGGACGGGGGGGAGAAAACGGGGGAGGAGGGGACGGGGGGGTGGAAACGGGGGAGGGGGGATGGGGGAGTGGAAACAGGGGAGAGGGGACGGGGGGGGGAAGGGGATGTGGGAGAACGGGGGAGGGGGTTGGGGGGGGAGAACGGGTGAGGGGGAATGGGGGGAAAACAGGGGAGAGGGGATGGGGAGAGAACGGGGGAGGGGGTTGGGGGGGGACACAGGGGATGGGGATGGGATGGAGAATGGGGAGGGGGGATGGGGGGAAATGGGGGTAGAGGGGATGGGGGACAGGACACAGAGAGGCGGAGGGAGGGAAAAACAAAAGGATAGAATTGCAGTTTCCACAATTAAATACAGAGTCACGACACAGCGGCAGGTACAGAACAGGAGGCCATTCAGCCCCTCCTCGAAACAGTGACACAGGAACAGCAGGAGGCCATTCAGCCCCTCCTCGAAACAGTAACAGAGAAACAGCAGGAGGCCATTCAGCTCCTCCTCGAAACAGTGACACAGGAACAGCAGGAGGCCATTCAGCCCCTCCTCGAAACAGTAACAGAGAAACAGCAGGAGGCCATTCAGCTCCTCCTCGAAACAGTAACAGAGAAACAGCAGGAGGCCATTCAGCCCCTCCTCGAAACAGTAACAGAGGAACAGCAGGAGGCCATTCAGCCCGGCTGGCTGAGGCCGCTAATGGTCAGATCACAGTGGATGTGTACCTGAACTCCATTCATCTGCCTCAGCTTTTTAACCTGAAATCACAGCTGGCTCCCGTGCAGATGGAGTGAGAACTCCTGCCCCAGTGAGGAACCAGTCAGCGAGAGAGACGGAGGTACGAAACCCCCCGCCTACCTCCAGCCCACGGGTGCATGGCAGAGACGGTACGTCTGGCTGGCAAGGGGGGGGGGGGGGGGGGTGGGTGAAGCTGAGGTGAGAGAGTTGCAGCGTCTCACCCGCTCAGCATGGGGGAGGCAAGAGGTGCACCCCGAGAGAGCACCGACGTCTCTCTATTGCCCACGGCCCTCCCTCGATTCTATCCCAGCCACGCGGTTTTGTCCCTATCTGTGACCACCCGGGCGCCCGGTCAAACCGGCTGGAAAAGGAGAGGAAACCCTGCAGCAGCAGCAGTGCCTCACTATCGATCCGGGGTCACGGAGATCCTGAGCAGAAAGCCCAAGGCCATCGGTGTCAGCTTTATCCAACAGGCTCTCCTTCGCTTTCCTCCACTTGTTCATGCGGACAGTGTCGGAGCCGGCGTCAGCACAGGGGCACAGCACCTGGAAAACAGGGGGGGGGGGGGGGGGGAACACAGCTCAGTATGTACATGGGGGTTATACGGGGGGGGAACACAGCTCAGTATGTACACGGGGTTATACAGGGGGGGGAACACAGCTCAGTATGTACACAGGGTTATACGGGGGGGGGGGGAACACAGCTCAGTATGTACACGGGGTTATACAGGGGGGGGAACACAGCTCACGTATGTACACAGGGTTATACAGGGGGGAACACAGCTCAGTATGTACACGGGGTTATACAGGGGGGGGGAACACAGCTCAGTATGTACACGGGGTTATACGGGGGGGGGGAACACAGCTCAGTATGTACACGGGGTTATACAGGGGGGGGGAACACAGCTCAGTATGTACACGGGGTTATACAGGGGGGGGGGGAACACAGCTCAGTATGTACACGGGGTTATACAGGGGGGGGGAGGAACACAGCTTCAGTATGTACACAGGGTTATACGGGGGGGGGGGACACAGCTCGGTATGTACACAGGGTTATACGGGGGGGGGGAACACAGCTCAGTATGTACACAGGGTTTATACGGGGGGGGGGAACACAGCTCAGTATGTACACAGGGTTATACGGGGGGGGGACACAGCTCAGTATGTACACGGGGTTATACGGGGGGGGACACAGCTCAGTATGTACACGGGGTTATACAGGGGGGGGGGGGGAACACAGCTCAGTATGTACACGGGGTTATACGGGGGGGGGAACACAGCTCAGTATGTACACGGGGTTATACAGGGGGGGGGGAACACAGCTCAGTATGTACACGGGGTTATACGGGGGGGGGGGAACACAGCTCAGTATGTACACAGGGTTATACGGTGGGGGGGACACAGCTCGGTATGTACACAGGGTTATACGGGGGGGGACACAGCTCAGGTATGTACACAGGGTTATACGGGGGGGGGGAACACAGCTCAGTATGTACACAGGGTTATACGGGGGGGGGGAACACAGCTCAGTATGTACACAGGGTTATACGGGGGGGGGACACAGCTCGGTATGTACACAGGGTTATACGGGGGGGGACACAGCTCAGTATGTACACCAGGGTTATACGGGGGGGGGGAACACAGCTCAGTATGTACACAGGGTTATACGGGGGGGGGGGAACACAGCTCAGTATGTACACAGGGTTATACGGGGGGGGGGGAACACAGCTCAGTATGTACACGGGGTTATACGGGGGGGACACACAGCTCAGTATGTACACGGGGTTATACAGGGGGGGGGAACACAGCTCAGTATGTACACAGGGTTATACAGGGGGGGGAACACAGCTCAGTATGTACACGGGGGTTATACAGGGGGGAACACAGCTCAGTATGTACACGGGGTTATACAGGGGGGAACACAGCTCAGTATGTACACAGGGTTATACGGGGGGGGGGACAGCTCAGTATGTACACAGGGTTATACAGGGGGGGGGACACAGCCTCGGTATACACACGGGGTTATACAAGGGGGGGAACACAGCTCAGTATGTACACAGGGTTATACAGGGGGGAACACAGCTCAGTATGTACACAGGGTTATACAGGGGGGAACACAGCTCAGTATGTACACAGGGTTATACAGGGGGGAACACAGCTCAGTATGTACACAGGGTTATACGGGGGGGGGGGGACACAGCTCAGTATGTACACAGGGTTATACAGGGGGGGGGAACACAGCTCAGTATGTACACAGGGTTATACAGGGGGGGGGGGGGACACAGCTCAGTATGTACACGGGGTTATGGGGGGGTGGGAACACAGCTCAGTATGTACACGGGGTTATGGGGGGGGACACAGCTCAGTATGTACACAGGGTTATACGGGGGGGGGAACACAGCTCAGTATGTACACGGGGTTATACAGGGGGGGGGGAACACAGCTCAGTATGTACACGGGGTTATACAGGGGGGGGGAACACAGCTCAGTATGTACACGGGGTTATACGGGGTGGCGGGGGGGAACACAGCTCAGTATGTACACGGGGTTATACGGGGGGGGGGAACACAGCTCAGTATGTACACAGGGTTATACAGGGGGGAACACAGCTCAGTATGTACACGGGGTTATGCGGGGGGGGGGAACACAGCTCAGTATGTACACAGGGTTATACGGGGGGGGGAACACAGCTCAGTATGTACACAGGGTTATACGGGGGGGACGGGGGACACATCACCTGGAAAATGGGGGGGGGGGGAAACACAGCTCAGTATGTACACAGGTTATACGGGGGGGGGGCACAGCTCAGTATACACACAGGGTTATACGGGGGGGGGGGACACAGCTCAGTATGTACACAGGGTTATACGGGGGGGGGGGGACACAGCTCGGTATGTACACAGGGTTATACGGGGGGGGGGGGGGGGGGACACAGCTCGGTATGTACACAGGGTTTATACGGGGGGGGACACAGCTCAGTATGTACACAGGGTTATACAGGGGGGGGGAACACAGCTCAGTATGTACACGGGGTTATACAGGGGGGGGGAACACAGCTCAGTATGTACACGGGGTTATACAGGGGGGGGGGAACACAGCTCAGTATGTACACGGGGTTATACGGGGGGGGGGGGGAACACAGCTCAGTATGTACACGGGGTTATACGGGGGGGGGGAACACAGCTCAGTATGTACACAGGGTTATACAGGGGGGAACACAGCTCAGTATGTACACAGGGTTATACGGGGGGGGGGGACACAGCTCAGTATGTACACAGGGTATACGGGGGGGGGAACACAGCTCAGTATGTACACAGGGTTATACGGGGGGGGGGAACACAGCCCAGTATGTACACAGGGTTATACGGGGGGGGACGGGGACACATCACCTGGAAAATGGGGGGGGGGGGGAAAACACAGCTCAGTATGTACACAGGTTATACGGGGGGGGGACACAGCTCAGTATACACACAGGGTTATACGGGGGGGGGGGGGACACAGCTCAGTATGTACACAGGGTTATACGGGGGGGGGGGGACACAGCTCGGTATGTTCACAGGGTTATACGGGGGGGGGGGGGGGACACAGCTCGGTATGTACACAGGGTTATACGGGGGGGGACACAGCTCAGTATGTACACAGGGTTATACGGGGGGGGGGACACAGCTCGGTATGTACACAGGGTTATACGGGGGGGGGGAACACAGCTCGATATACACATGGGATTATACGGGGGGTGGACACAGCTCAGTATGTACACAGAATTATACAGGGGGGGACACAGCTCAGTATGTACACAGGGTTATACGGGGGGGGAGGAACACAGCTCAGTATGTACACAGGGTTATACAGGGGGGACACAGCTCAGTATGTACACAGGGTTATACGGGGGGGGGGGGGGGGGAGAACACAGCTCGATATACACATGGGATTATACGGGGGGGGGGGACACAGCTCAGTATATACACAGAATTATACAGGGGGGGACACAGCTCAGTATGTACACAGGGTTATACGGGGGGGGACACAGCTCGGTATGTACACAGGGTTATACGGGGGGGGGGAACACAGCTCGATATACACATGGAATTATACGGGGGAGGGGACACAGCTCAGTATGTACACAGAATTATACAGGGGGGGACACAGCTCAGTATGTACACAGGGTTATACGGGGGGGGAGGAACACAGCTCGGTATACAAACAGGGTTATACAGGGGGGAGAACACAGGGTTATACGGGGGGAGGGGGGGGAGAGGGGAAACACAGGTCGGTATACACACGGGGTTATACGGGGGGGGGGGGGGGAACACAGCTCGGTATGTATATAGGGTTATACAGGGGGGAGAACAGCTCAGTATGTACACAGGGTTATACGGGGGGGGGGGAACACAGCTCGGTATGTACACAGGGTTATACGGGGGGCGGGGGACACAGCTCGGTATGTACACAGGTTATACGGGGGGGGACACAGCTCAGTATACACACAGGGTTATCCGGGGGGGGACACAGCTCAGTATGTACACAGGGTTATACAGGGGGGGGACACAGCTCAGTATGTACACAGGGTTATACGGGGGGGGGGGGGAACACAGCTCGGTATGTACACAGGGTTATACAGGGGGGAGAACAGCTCAGTATGTACACAGGGTTATACGGGGGGGGGAGAACACAGCTCGATATACACATGGGATTATACGGGGGGTGACACGGCTCAGTATGTACACAGAATTATACAGGGGGGGACACAGCTCAGTATGTACACAGGTTTATACGGCGGGGGGACACAGCTCAGTATGTACACAGGGTTATACGGGGGGGGAGGAACACAGCTCGGTATACAAACAGGGTTATACAGGGGGGAGAACACAGGGTTATACGGGGGGGGGGGGGGGGGAGAGGGGAAACACAGGTCGGTATACACACGGGGTTATACGGGGGGGGGGGAAAAACACAGCTCGGTATGTATATAGGGTTATACAGGGGGGAGAACAGCTCAGTATGTACACAGGGTTATACGGGGGGGGGGGAACACAGCTCGATATACACATGGGATTATACGGGGGGTGGACACAGCTCGATATACACATGGAATTATACGGGGGGGGGAACACAGCTCGATATACACATGGAATTATACGGGGGGGGACACAGCTCAGTATGTACACAGAATTATACAGGGGGGGACACAGCTCAGTATGTACACAGGGTTATACGGGGGGGGGGGAACACAGCTCGGTATACAAACAGGGTTATACAGGGGGGAGAACACAGCTCAGTATGTACACAGGGTTATACGGAGAGGGGAACACAGCTCAGTATACACACGGGGTTATACAGAAGGGGGGAACACAGCTCAGTATGTACACAGGGTTATACGGGGGGGGAAACACAGCTCGGTATACACACGGGGTTATACAGGGGGGAACACAGCTCAGTATACACACGGGGTTATACGGGGGGGGGGACAGCTCAGTATGTACACAGGGTTATACGGGGGGGGAACATGGCTCAGTATACACACGGCAATATACGGGCGGGGGGTGGAACACAGTTCAGTATACACATGGGATTGTTCGAGGGGGAAGAACACAGCTCAGTATACACACGGGGTAATACAGGGGGGAGAACACAGCTCGGTATACACATGGGGTTATACCGGGGGGAACACAGCTCAGTTTCCACACGGGGTTATACAGGGGGGGAACACAGCTCAGTATGTACACGGGGTTATATGGGGGGGGGGGGGGGGGGGGGGAAAGAGAACACAGCTCAGTATGTTCACGGGGTTATACGGGGGGGGGGGACACAGCTCGGTATGCACACAGGGTTATACAGGGGGGAACACAGCTCAGTATGTACACAGGGTTATACGGGGGGGGGGAAAACACAGCTCGGTATGTACACAGGGTTATACAGGGGGGAACACAGCTCAGTATGTACACAGGGTTATACGGGGGGGGGGAAAACACAGCTCGGTATGCAAACAGGGTTATACAGGGGGGAGAACACAGCTCAGTATGTACACAAGGTTATACGGGGAGGGGAACACAGCTCAGTATACACACGGGGTTATACGGGGGGGGAGAACACAGCTCAGTATGTACACAAGGTTATACGGGGAGGGGAACACAGCTCAGTATACACACGGGGTTATACGGGGGGGGGGAACACAGCTCAGTATGTACACAGGGTTATGTGGGGGGGAACACAGCTCGGTATACACACGGGGTTATACGGGGGGGGGGGGGGGGAACACAGCTCAGTATGTACACAGGGTTATACGGGGGGGGGGAACACAGCTCAGTATGTACACGGGGTTATGGGGGGGGGACAGCTCAGTATGTACACAGGGTTATACGGGCGGGGGAGAACACAGCTCAGTATGTACACAGGGTTATACGGGGGGGGGGAACATGGCTCAGTATACACACAGCATTATACGGGGGGGGGGGGGGGAGAACACAGCTCAGTATACACATGGGATTATACAGGGGGGAACACAGCTCAGTATACACATGGGATTATACAGGGGGAACACAGCTCGGTATACACATGGGGTTATACCGGGGGGAACACAGCTCAGTATGTACACGGGGTTATACGGCGGGGGGGAACACAGCTCAGTATACACACGGGATTATACGGGGGGGGGAACACAGCTCGGTATACACATGGGATTATACAGGGGAGAACACAGCTCGGTATACACATGGAATTATACAGGGGGAACACAGCTCAGGATACACACGGGGTTATACAGGGGGGAGAACAGCTCAGTATACACACGGGATTATATGGGGGGGAAACACAGCTCAGTATACACACGGGATTGTACGGGGGGAAACACAGCTCAGTATACACACGGGGCTATACAGGGGGGAACACAGCTCAGTATACACACGGGATTATACTGGGGGGGAACACAGCTCAGTATACACACGGGATTATACTGGGGGGGAAACACAGCTCAGTATACACATGGGATTATACAGGGAGGGAACATAGCTCAGTATACACAAGGGGTTATAAGGGGGGGAACACAGCACAGTATACACACGGGATTGTACGGGGGGGGGGGGAAACACAGCTCAGTATACACACAGGATTATACAGGGGGGAACACAGCTCGGTATACACACAGGGTTATACAGGGGGGACCACAGCTCGGTATACACACAGGGTTATACAGGGGGGACCACAGCTCGGTATACACATGGGATTATACAGGGGGGAACACAGCGCAGTATACACACGGGGTTATACGGGGGGGGACCACAGCTCAGTATACAAACAGGGTTATACAGGGGGGAACACAGCTCAGTATACACATGGGATTATACAGGGGGGAACACAGCGCAGTATACACACGGGGTTATACGGGGGGGACCACAGCTCGGTATACAAACAGGGTTATACAGGGGGGAACACAGCTCAGTATACACATGGGATTATACAGGGGGGAACACAGCGCAGTATACACACGGGGTTATACGGGGGGACAACACAGCTCGGTATACACATGGGATTATACAGGGGAGAACACAGCTCAGTATACACATGGGATTATACAGGGGGGAACACAGCTCAGTATACACATGGGATTATACAGGGGGAACACAGCTCAGTATACACAAGGGGTTATAAAGGGGGGGAACACAGCACAGTATACACACGGGATTATATGGGGGGGAACACAGCTCAGTATACACACGGGGTTATACGGGGGGGAAACACAGCTCAGTATACACACGAGGTTATACAGGGGGGAACAAAACCCAGTATACACACGGGGTTATACGGGGGGGGGGGTGAACACATCTCAGTATACACACGGGGTTATACGGGCGGGGGGAGAAACACAGCTCAGTATACACACGGGATTGTTCAAGGGGGGAAACACAGTTCAGTACACACACGGGGTTACACAGGAGTGAGAACACAGCTCAGTATACACACGGGATTATACAGGGGGGTGAGAACACAGCTCAGTATACACACGGGATTATACAGGGGGGTGAGAACACAGCTCAGTATACACACGGGATTATACAGGGGGGTGAGAACACAGCTCAGTATACACACGGGATTATACAGGGGGGTGAGAACACAGCTCAGTATACACACGGGATTATACTGGGGGGGGGGGGAGAACACAGCTCAGTATACACACGGGATTATACGGGGGGAGAACTCAGTTCAGTGTACACAAGGGATTATACTGGGGGGGGGGAACACAGCTCAGTATACACACGGGATTGTACGGGGGGGACAGCTCAGTATACATACGGGATTGTACGGGGGGGGTAGAACACATCTCAGTATACACACGATTTTATACGCGGGGGGAGAACACAGCTCAGTATAAACACGGGATTATACAGGGGGGGAAACACAGCTCAGTATACAAAGAGGATTATACAGGGGAGAACACAGCTCAGTATACACACGGGATTAGACAGGGGGGACACAGCTCAGTATACACACGGGATTATACAGGGGAGAACACAGCTCAGTATACACACGGGATTATACTGGGGGGGGAGAACTCAGTTCAGTGTACACAGGGGATTATACTGGGGGGGGGAACGTGGCTCAGTATACACACGGGATTGTACAGTGGTGAGAACACAGCTCAATATACACACGGGATTGTATGGGGGGGACACAGCTCAGTATACACACGGGATTATACGGGGGGGGGACACAGCTCAGTTTACACACGGGATTATACGGGGGGGTAGAACACATCTCAGTATACACACGATTTTATACGCGGGGGGAGAACACAGCTCAGTATAAACACGGGATTATACAGGAGGGAGAACACAGTTCGGTATACACACGGGATTGTACAGGGGGGAGAGTACACAGCTCAGTATACACACAGGGTTATACGGGGGAGAACACAGCTCAGTATACACACAGGGTTATACGGGGGAGAACACAGCTCAGTATACACACGAGATTATACAGGGGGGAACACAGCTCAGTATACGCACAGGATTATACAGCGGGGGAGCACAGCTCAGTATACACACGGGGTTATACAGGGGGCAACACAGCTCATTATACACACGGGATTATACGGGGGGGGGAACACAACTCAGTATACGCACAGGATTATACAGCGGGGGAGCACAGCTCAATATACACACGGGATTATACGGGGAGAGAACACAGCTCAGAATACACAAGGGATTGTACGGGGGTGGGGGGAACACGCACAGTATACACACGGGGTTATACGGGGGAAACACTGCTCAGTATACACACGGGGTTATACAGGGGTGGACACAGCTCAGTATACACACGGGATTATACGGGGGGGGGGGGAGAACAGAGCTCAGTATACACACGGGATTATACGGGGAGAGAACACAGCTCAATATACACACGGGATTGTACGGGGGGGGGGAAAACACTGCTCAGTATACACACGGGGTTATACAGGGGGAACACAGCTCAGTGTATACACACGGGTTATACGGGGTGGGGGGAGGGAAATGTGACTCAGTATACACACGGGGTTATACAGGGGGGAGCACAGCTCAGTATACACACGGGGTTATACAGGGGGGGAGCACAGCTCAGTATACACACGGGGTTATACAGGGGTGGACACAGCTCAGTATACACACGGGATTATACGGGGAGGGGGGGGGGGGGGGGAGAGAACAGAGCTCAGTATACACACGGGATTATACGGGGAGAGAACACAGCTCAGTATACACACGGGTTTGTGCAGGGGGGAGAACACAGCTCAGTATACACACGGGATTGTACGGGGGGGAACATAGCGCAGTATACACACGGGATTATACAGGGGGGGAGCACAGCTCAATATACACACGGGATTGTACGGGGGGGGGGAAAACACTGCTCAGTATACACACGGGATTATACAGGGGGAGGAACATAGCTCAGGACACATGGGATTATACATGGGGCGGGGGGGGGGGGGGGGGGGGGGAGCCACAGCTCAGTATACACACAGGTTTATACAGGGGAAGTACACAGCTCAGTATACACACAGGGTTATACAGGGGAGAATACACAGCTCAGTATACACACGGGGTTATACAGGGGGGAACACAGCTCAGTATACATACGGGGTTATACTGGGGGGGAACACAGCTCGGTACACACACGGGATTATACAGGGGCGAGAACACAGCTCAGTATACACACAGGGGTATACAGGGGGAACACAGCTCAGTGTATACACACGGGTTATACGGGGTGGGGGGGGGGGGGGAGAAACGTGGCTCAGTGTATACACACGGGTTATACGGGGTGGGGGGGGGAAAACGTGGCTCAGTATACACACGGGGTTATACAGGGGGGAGCACAGCTCAGTATACACACGGGGTTATACAGGGGGAACACAGCTCAGTGTATACACACGGGTTATACGGGGTGGGGGGGGGAACGTGGCTCAGTATACACACGGGGTTATACAGGGGGGAACACAGCTCAGTATACACACGGGATTGTACGGGGGGGGGAAAACACAGCTCAGTATACACACGGGGTTATACGCGGGGGGGGGAACACAGCTCAGCATACACACAGGGTTATACGGGGGGGAACACAGCTCAGTATACACACGGGATTGTACGGGGGGGGAATACAGCTCAGTATACACATGGGATTGTACAGGGGGGGAACATAGCTCAGTATACGCACGGGGTATATAGGGGGTGGGAGGGGGGGGGATGGGGGACTGCACAGCGTGAATATTGAGCTGTCTCCAAAGGGAAGGTACAACACCGTGTCAGTCCCAGGGGAAAACTCCCGACACTTGCCTCTAACAGCGTGTAACAGGAATTCTTCTTCAGAAAGGTCTTTGTGGCCTTCTCCCTCCAGGAATGGGCAGTTGTCACTTGACTCTCAAGGTGAGGTAATTCTTCCATCCTCACTGGCAAATCACGCCCCACTGCCACCAATCCCTCCAGGTCATCCAGACAGGGATAGTGATCTCCATTCTGAAAGGGACCAGAAAGCACATCCTGTATCAGCCAGTGGGGCTTCCATACTGCTACCTCTCGTACCACACTATCTGATGGAGGGTCAGCGCCGAGGACGCGCCGCACTGCCCGAGGGTCAGCGCCGAGGACGCGCCGCACTGCCCGAGGGTCAGCGCCGAGGACGCGCCGCACTGCCCGAGGGTCAGCGCCGAGGACGCGCCGCACTGCCCGAGGGTCAGCGCCGAGGACGCGCCGCACTGCCCGAGGGTCAGCGCCGAGGACGCGCCGCACTGCCCGAGGGTCAGCGCCGAGGACGCGCCGCACTGCCCGAGGGTCAGCGCCGAGGACGCGCCGCACTGCCCGAGGGTCAGCGCCGAGGACGCGCCGCACTGCCCGAGGGTCAGCGCCGAGGACGCGCCGCACTGCCCGAGGGTCAGCGCCGAGGACGCGCCGCACTGCCCGAGGGTCAGCGCCGAGGACGCGCCGCACTGCCCGAGGGTCAGCGCCGAGGACGCGCCGCACTGCCCGAGGGTCAGCGCCGAGGACGCGCCGCACTGCCCGAGGGTCAGCGCCGAGGACGCGCCGCACTGCCCGAGGGTCAGCGCCGAGGACGCGCCGCACTGCCCGAGGGTCAGCGCCGAGGACGCGCCGCACTGCCCGAGGGTCAGCGCCGAGGACGCGCCGCACTGCCCGAGGGTCAGCGCCGAGGACGCGCCGCACTGCCCGAGGGTCAGCGCCGAGGACGCGCCGCACTGCCCGAGGGTCAGCGCCGAGGACGCGCCGCACTGCCCGAGGGTCAGCGCCGAGGACGCGCCGCACTGCCCGAGGGTCAGCGCCGAGGACGCGCCGCACTGCCCGAGGGTCAGCGCCGAGGACGCGCCGCACTGCCCGAGGGTCAGCGCCGAGGACGCGCCGCACTGCCCGAGGGTCAGCGCCGAGGACGCGCCGCACTGCCCGAGGGTCAGCGCCGAGGACGCGCCGCACTGCCCGAGGGTCAGCGCCGAGGACGCGCCGCACTGCCCGAGGGTCAGCGCCGAGGACGCGCCGCACTGCCCGAGGGTCAGCGCCGAGGACGCGCCGCACTGCCCGAGGGTCAGCGCCGAGGACGCGCCGCACTGCCCGAGGGTCAGCGCCGAGGACGCGCCGCACTGCCCGAGGGTCAGCGCCGAGGACGCGCCGCACTGCCCGAGGGTCAGCGCCGAGGACGCGCCGCACTGCCCGAGGGTCAGCGCCGAGGACGCGCCGCACTGCCCGAGGGTCAGCGCCGAGGACGCGCCGCACTGTCCGAGGGTCAGCGCCGAGGGAGTGGGCACTGTCTGAGGGTCAGTGCTGAGGGAGCGCCACACTGTCAGAGGGTCAGTGCTGAGGGAGTGGGCACTGTCGGAGGGTCAGCGCCGAGGACGCGCCGCACTGTCCGAGGGTCAGCGCCGAGGACGCGCCGCACTGTCCGAGGGTCAGCGCCGAGGGAGTGGGCACTGTCAGAGGGTCAGTGCTGAGGGAGCGCCGCACTGTCGGAGGGTCAGTGCTGAGGGAGTGGGCACTGTCGGAGGGTCAGTGCTGAGGGAGTGGGCACTGTCAGAGGGTCAGTGCTGAGGGAACGCCGCACTGTCAGAGGGTCAGTGCTGAGGGAGCGCCGCACTGTCAGAGGGTCAGTGCTGAGGGAGTGGGCACTGTCGGAGGGTCAGTGCTGAGGGAGTGGGCACTGTCAGAGGGTCAGTGCTGAGGGAGTGGGCACTGTCAGAGGGTCAGTGCTGAGGGAGTGGGCACTGTCAGAGGGTCAGTGCTGAGGGAGTGGGCACTGTCAGAGGGTCAGTGCTGAGGGAGTGGGCGCTGTCAGAGGGTCAGTGCTGAGGGAGTGGGCGCTGTCAGAGGGTCAGTGCTGAGGGAGCGCCGCACTGTCAGAGGGTCAGTGCTGAGGGAGCGCCGCACTGTCAGAGGGTCAGTGCTGAGGGAGCGCCGCACTGTCAGAGGGTCAGTGCTGAGGGAGTGCCGCACTGTCAGAGGGTCAGTGCTGAGGGAGTGCCGCACTGTGGGAGGGTCAGTGCTGAGGGAGTGGGCACTGTCGGAGGGTCAGTGCTGAGGAAGCCAAAAACACCAGGAATATCCTTGAGGCTGTTATGCCCCTCAATGCCTCCCCCAAAGTCCATCCCTGAGCTAGCAGGCGGTGTCTTGGGTCCAGATGACGCCATTGACCGTTTGTGGGATCTTGCTATGAAGAGTGGAGAAAGGGTGATTCGGTCACAGGGAGCCCCGCTCCTGCACAGCAAGATCCCACAGGCAGCGTTCTGGGGCACTTGCCTGTATTTCCTCAACGTCAGCGATCCAGGCCCTGGCTTTTGACAGCGCCTCCTTCAGGGCCACGATGTTGGGCAGTTCGACCGGGATGTTCTCTGCTTCCTTTATGATCGCCTCGAGTGTGGCGGGAGCATGTTTCTGTCTGAACACAAAAGGATGTGTGAGAGGGGCGGAGAGAGAGAGACGCACACGGACACAGGCACACGGACACAGGCACACGGGCACACGGACACAGGCACACGGACACAGGCACACGGACACAGGCACACGGACACAGGCACACGGACACATACAGAGGCACAGGCACGTGGACACAGGCGCGAGGGCACACACGCAGGCACAGGCACATGGACACAGGCGCACGGACACACAGGCACAGGCGCACGGACACACAGGCACAGGCGCACGGACACACACACACACAGGCACAGACGCGTACACACATACAGGCACAGACGCGTACAAAGAAACACACACACAGGCGTGTACACACACATAAGCACTCTGCAGTTCCACTCCCCCCCACCCAGCTCCCAATTCCCACAAATGAACAGGCGGCCATTCAGCCCCTCCTCCACCAGCCTGTTACACAGGAACAGAAGGCCATTCAGCCCCTCCTCCCCCAGCCTGTCACACAGGAACAGGAGACCATTCACCCCCCCCTGCATCTCCAGCCTGCTACACAGGACAGGAGGCCATTCAGCCCCCTCCCCCAGCCTGTTACACAGGAACAGGAGGCCATTCAGCCCCCTCCCCCAGCCTGTTACACAGGAACAGGAGGCCATTCAGCCCCCTCCCCCAGCCTGTTACACAGGAACAGGAGGCCATTCAGCCCCCTCCCCCAGCCTGCTACACAGGAACAGGAGGCCATTCAGCCCCCCTGCATCTCCAGCCTGCTACACAGGAACAGGAGGCCATTCAGCCCCCTCCCCCAGCCTGTTACACAGGAACAGGAGACGATTCATACCAATACCAGGCCTCCAGACATCTCCCTCCCTCCGCCCGGTACCTGTCCCTCCCACCCTCCCTCCCATACGTGTCCCTCCCTCCCTCCGCCCTGTACCTGTCCCTCCCACCCTCCCTCCCATACGTGTCCCTCCCTCCCTCCGCCCGGTACCTGGCCTCCAGGCAGATTTGCGCTTTCTCCTCCCAGCGTTCGGAGATGGTGAGCAGTTCCTGGAGTTCTGCCATCGCCTTCTCCACGGCTGGGTTCGAGGCGAGTTTGGAGCCAGCCTCGATCAGAGGCCTCATCAGCTCCAGGGTGACCCGGCCAGAGGCTGCCAGGGTCTCTCGCACCTGGTCCAGCCACTCGGCCTGCTGCGCCTCATGCTGCAGTTTGGCAATCTCCGGGAGCTCCACAGCTAACTGCTGACCCTGCTCTATCAGCTGACGGAACTCCTGAGAGTTGGCAGGAAGTTCCTTCAGGGCGGCTTGGGTCTGCGTTTGGAACTTCTCCACATCCTCCAGCAGCTCCTAGGGGACACAGACAGAACAGCACGTCACTTTGGGAACTGGGGATAGAGCCATTGGCAGGGGCTCCAGCAACCGCAGTGTTCACCGGGAGGGTTGGACCAGAACTTCATGTCAGAGACACAGTGACACTCCTCTACTCTTCCAACTAACGCTAAAGCTCCCTCTACACTGTCCCCCATCAAACACTCCCAGGGACAGGGACAGCACGGGGTTAGATACAGAGTAAAGCTCCCACTACACTGCCCCCCATCAAACACCCCCAGGGCAGGGACAGCACGGGGTTAGATACAGAGTAAAGCTCCCTCTACCCTGCCCTCCATCAAACAATCCCAGGTACAGCACAGAATTAGATACAGAGTAAAGCTCTCTCTACACTGTCCCCCCATCAAATACTCCCAGGACAGGGACAGCACGGGGTTAGATACAGAGTAAAGCTCCCTCTACACTGTTCCCCCATCAAACACTCCCAGGACTTGGCCAGCACGGGGTTAGATACAGAGTAAAGCTCCCTCTACACTGTCCCCAGTCAAACACTCCCAGGGACAGGGCCAGCCCGGGGTTCATAAGTGACGATGCTGTGAGTAATAAACTCTGTCAGCACCTCAGGCTGCAGGAAGGGAGTTGAAGCCAGTCGTGCCATGTTCGGGGAGCGGTGGGAGGCTGAGCTACTCACCTGGACCTCCTGGATCTGAGTGATGACACAGGGCAGGCCCTGGAGCTGCTCAATGAAGATCCGCAGCTCACCCACGGTCAGCTTCACCGGAGTTTTCCCACCTTCTTGCAGCGGCCTGTGGGGGCAACAGGGACAGCTATGAGCAAGACCGAGGGACGGGGGGGAGGGATGGAAACGGGATGGTGGGAGGGAGGAACGGGACAGGACGGGGGTGTGTGGGAGGAACGAGATAGGGGTGGAGGAACGGGGCGGTGGGAGGGGGGGGAATGGGATGGAAACGGGATGGTGGGAGGGAGGAACGGGACGGGGGGGGGAACGGGATGGGGGGGGGGGGAACGGGATGGGGGGGGGGGAACGGGATGGGGGGGGGGGGGAACGGGATGGGGGGGGGGGGGAACGGGATGGGGGGGGGGGGGGGGGGAGTGGAGAAACGGGACGGGGGGGGTGTGGGGGGGGGGGAAACGAACGGGACGGGGGGAGGGGGCAACGGGGGGAGGGTGGGGAACGGGACGGGGGGGCAGGCGGGACGAGGAACGGGACGGGGGGAGGGGGGAAGAACGGGACGGGGGGAGGGGGGGAACGGGACGGGGGGGGGGAGGGGGGAACGGGACGGGGGGGCGGGACGAGGAACGGGACAGGGGGGGTTGAGGGGAGGGAGTGTGGGGGGGGTTGAGGGAGGGAGTGTGGGGGGGGTTGAGGGAGGGAGTGTGGGGGGGGTTGAGGGAGGGAGTGTGGGGGGGGTTGAGGGAGGGAGTGTGGGGGGGGTTGAGGGAGGGAGTGTGGGGGGGGTTGAGGGAGAGAGTGTGGGGGGGGTTGAGGGAGAGAGTGTGGGGGGGGTTGAGGGAGAGAGTGTGGGGGGGGTTGAGGGAGAGAGTGTGGGGGGGGGTTGAGGGAGGGAGTGGGGGGGGTGAGGGAGGGAGTGGGGGGGTGAGGGAGGGAGTGGGGGGGGTGAGGGAGGGAGTGGGGGGGGTGAGGGAGGGAGTGGGGGGGGTGAGGGAGGGAGTGGGGGGGGTGAGGGAGGGAGTGGGGGGGGGTGAGGGAGGGAGTGGGGGGGGTGAGGGAGGGAGTGGGGGGGGTGAGGGAGGGAGTGGGGGGGTGAGGGAGGGAGTGGGGGGGGTGAGGGAGGGAGTGGGGGGGGTGAGGGAGGGAGTGGGGGGGGTGAGGGAGGGAGTGGGGGGGGTGAGGGAGGGAGTGGGGGGGGGTGAGGGAGGGAGTGGGGGGGGGTGAGGGAGGGAGTGGGGGGGGGTGAGGGAGGGAGTGGGGGGGGTGAGGGAGGGAGTGGGGGGGGGTGAGGGAGGGAGTGGGGGGGGTGAGGGAGGGAGTGGGGGGGGTGAGGGAGGGAGTGGGGGGGGGTGAGGGAGGGAGTGGGGGGGGGTGAGGGAGGGAGTGGGGGGGGGTGAGGGAGGGAGTGGGGGGGGTGAGGGAGGGAGTGGGGGGGGTGAGGGAGGGAGTGGGGGGGGTGGGGGAGGGATTGGGGGGGTGGGGGAGGGAGTGGGGGGGGTGAGGGAGGGAGTGGGGGGGGGTGAGGGAGGGAGTGGGGGGGTGAGGAAGGGAGTGGGGGGGTGAGGAAGGGAGTGGGGGGGTGAGGAAGGGAGTGGGGGGGGTGAGGGAGGGAGTGGGGGGGGGTGAGGGAGGGAGTGGGGGGGTGGGGGAGGGAGTGGGGGGGGTGGGGGAGGGAGTGGGGGGGGTGGGGGAGGGATTGGGGGGGTGGGGGAGGGATTGGGGGGGGTGAGGGAGGGAGTGGGGGGGGGTGAGGGAGGGGAGTGGGGGGGTGAGGAAGGGAGTGGGGGGGTGAGGAAGGAGTGGGGGGGTGAGGAAGGGAGTGGGGGGGTGAGGGAGGGAGTGGGGGGGTGAGGGAGGGAGTGGGGGGGTGAGGGAGGGTGTGGGGTATGGGGGGGTGAGGGAGGGAGTGTGGGGTGAGGGAGGGAGTGGGGGGGGTGAGGGAGGGAGTGGGGGGGGGTGAGGGAGGGAGTGGGGGGGTGTGAGGGAGGGAGTGGGGGGGTGAGGGAGGGAGTGGGGTGAGGGAGGGAGTGGGGGGGGTGAGGGAGGGAGTGGGGGGGTGGGGGAGGGAGTGGGGGGGTGGGGGAGGGATTGGGGGGGGTGGGGGAGGGATTGGGGGGGGTGGGGGAGGGATTGGGGGGGTGGGGGAGGGATTGGGGGGGGTGAGGGAGGGAGTGGGGGGGGTGAGGGAGGGAGTGGGGGGGGTGAGGGAGGGAGTGGGGGGGGTGAGGGAGGGAGTGGGGGGGTGAGGGAGGGAGTGGGGGGGTGAGGAAGGGAGTGGGGGGGGTGAGGGAGGGAGTGGGGTATGGGGGGTGAGGGAGGGAGTGGGGGGGTGAGGGAGGGAGTGGGGGGGGTGAGGGAGGGAGTGGGGGGGTGTGAGGGAGGGAGTGGGGGGGTGAGGGAGGGAGTGGGGGGGTGAGGGAGGGAGTGGGGTGAGGGAGGGAGTGGGGGGGGTGAGGGAGGGAGTGGGGGGGTGAGGGAGGGAGTGGGGGGGTGAGGGAGGGAGTGGGGGGGGTGAGGGAGGGAGTGGGGGGGTGAGGGAGGGAGTGGGGTATGGGGGTGAGGGAGGGAGTGTGGGGTGAGGGAGGGAGTGGGGGGGTGAGGGAGGGAGTGGGGTATGGGGGGTGAGGGAGGGAGTGTGGGGTGAGGGAGGGAGTGAGGTGTGGGGGGGGTGAGGGAGGGAGTGTGGGGTGAGGGAGGGAGTGGGGAGTGGGGGGGGTGAGGGAGGGAGTGTGGGGTGAGGGAGGGAGTGGGAGTGGGGGGGTGAGGGGGGGTGAGGTGGGGTGTGTGGGGTGAGGGGAGGAGTGGGGAGTGGGGGGGTGAGGGAGGGAGTGTGGGCGTGAGGGAGGGAGTGGGGAGTGGGGGAGTGGGGGGTGAGGGGGGCTGTACGGGGGTGCGGGGGGGAGTGGGGGGGTTGCGGGTGGGTGGGGTGAGGGGGGGGTTCGCGAAGGTTTAAACGAGATGTGTCAAGGGAGCGCTGAACCCTGCCCCCTGCCCCTGCCCCCTCCCCCGTACCTGTCCCCCCCTTGCGAGTGGAAGCCAGCTGAACGGCCTCAGCCACACACTTCTCCACCTCCTCGATGCTGCCCTTCAGCTGCTGCAGGAGCCGGTTCTCCGGAAACTTCTTCTCTTTGGCCTCTGTGACCAGGGCCTTCAGGTCGTCCAGAGCTGGGGGGAGAGGGGGTTGTGGGGAGACAGAAGCGAATGAGAAGGTACCAGCTCCATCACACACAGTCCAACCTGGCGGCCATCTTGGGAGAGGCCCACAGACCCCTCCCCATTAATCGGGGGTTGGGGGGGAGAAGAGGAGATAACCCCAGACACGCTGACATCTCAGAGATGTCCCCTCAGGATGGCGGGGCATTCGGTGCCCGTCCAATTTCCCAGAGGGCGTGCGCGCGCGCACACACAGATGCGCGCACACACATACACACAGATGCGCGCACACACAGATGCGCGCACACACATACACACAGATGCGCGCACACACAGATGCGCGCACACACATACACACAGATGCGTTACTGCGCGGTGGCCTGAGGTCACCCATCACCCAGATGGGGCTTGTTTGTCCAGGACACAATCGAGCTGCCCACCACAGTAAGCAATGTTAGGATTCCCGGCTTTAATCCCACTGGGTGGGATTCACCCAGCCCCCGCCTGGCCTGCCCAAACAGGGGAGGCCGCTGCTTACTTCTCTTCTGTTGGCCTTCCATCTCCAGCGCTGTCTTGACTTTACTCCCCCAGGTGTCGAAGGACTCTGCGCGGATCTTCAGCTTGTGCAGCATGGCCGGCAGCTCATCCAGGTGTACCGATACCTGCCAGGGACAGAGAGAGCACCCCACTCCCACCGTCAGGTCACTGCTCCACTCCCAATCCCTCCCCCAACCCACCCCGCCCTGGCCACCAGCCGGGAGCACGCAGTAACGTGGTTATCACCACCACCACCGCGTGGTTAAAATGGGGGCACGTTGCTGGGGTTTCTAGATGTGGGTTAGGGGAAAGCGAGGACCGCAGATGCTGCAGTTCGGAGTCAAAAAGTGTGATGCCGGTAAAGCACAGCAGGTCGGGCAGCATCCGAGGGGTGGGAGAGTCACCGTTTAGGCCCTTGATCGGGGATGTGGGTTAGGGCTGTGCTATGAAGATGAAGGTGTGTCCTGTACCTTTAGGACAGAGTGAATGCCGCTCTGAACTGAGAGATTACAAGCTCCTGTTTGTATGATTAGGCAAGTCCCAGAAAATTGAAAACATGAAACATTTGGACGTGAAGTAGATACCTGAGTTCCAGTTGCTGTTTTGACAACAATCTGAATTTAACCAGTTTGAATTACGCCCCAGGATACTAACTCCCATCTGAGCTTGAGTTTATTGTTTTGCCAGCATCGAACCAATGAGACGATCCAATGTTAGGGGCATAACAATGCAGACATTTTGAAAATTGGTCGGAGAGTCACTGCCGTAGACACAGAAACGCAGGGAGAGCCAACAGCTTGCTCTCCAAGAAATTAGGAAACACTTGCTACCAAGGGTAACTTTTCGTAGGAAAAATACTCGCAGTAAAAAGGACAGTGACTCAGGGAGATCAGTAACCGGAAGATGACAGATGACATCAGCTGTGTGGTTTTGAAGTTAAAGTGATGTAATTTTAATAAGTGTTTTACTGGAACAGCATATTGTTGAGTTGGAGACAGATAATAAGCAGTTAACAGAAGGGAGGCTTAGAGTTGTGAATAGTTGTTTAATGTTCATGGTTAGAGTTAAAAATAAATTGATGTTTTTTTTTGAACAGTGGAATTTGGGAGTTCTCTGTCACTCATTTTTAAACAGATGACGAAGAGGGGTGATCGTTTTCTGGGAGTTTGGGTTTAAGTAACAGAGGAGTTCCCCTCTGTGTCGGCACAGCTGCAAAGGCTTGATATTTTATACAAACAGCAGAAAGTCATCGTGGGGAGAGCACATTGTCAGAACGGATAGCGTGGACAGAGAGGGGGCACACCCCTGTCTCGGAGGGGGTGGGATAGCGAGGGGAACTTTATTTTCAGTTCAAATGAGGAGAAGCAATTTTTCTCTGCATCTTAAGCCCATGCCCCTGTCCCGGGGTTTTTTAAATGGGGAGGGTGTCGAGGGAACTTTACTTTCAGTTCAAAATACATAGAGGAACTCTCCTCTGCATTTCAATGCCAGGGGCTTTTGGTGGAGATAGAGTTGAGACTGTAGCATTTTTATTTTAGAAGGGTCAAAGAACTTTCTTTTGAGTTCCAACAACTCAAGAAAACTTGACTTTTCTGTTGAATCAGAGCTGAGGGCGCTTTACTCTGTATTTAATCCTAACGCAGGACAGTTTGAAAGGGACAGTGCCAAGGGAGCGCGACATTTCTGTCAGCCGCTTGGTTGGAAGGGCAGACACACATCACAGAACAAAAACATACAGAACAGAGGAAACCAGAAATAAAAACTCAGCAGGACTGGCAGCATCAGTCAGGGGAAAGCAGAATTATGCAGAAGGCAGAGGGAACACACTCCCAGCTCCCTACCTCAGTTAGTGCCCATGGAGAGGGCAGTGGGATCACACACCCAGCTCCCTACCTCAGTTAGTGCCCATGGGGAGGGCAGTGGGTACACACCCCCAGCTCCCTACCTCAGTTAGTGCCCATGGGGAGGGCAGCGGGAACACACCCCCAGCTCCCTACCTCAGTTAGTGCCCATGGGGAGGGCAGTGGGTACACACCCCCAGCTCCCTACCTCAGTTAGTGCCCATGGGGAGGGCAGTGGGAACACACCCCCAGCTCCCTACCTCAGTTAGTGCCCGTGGGGAGGGCAGTGGGTACACACCCCCAGCTCCCTACCTCAGTTAGTGCCCTTGGGGAGGGCAGTGGGAACACACCTCCAGCTCCCTACCTCAGTTAGTGCCCGTGGGGAGGGCAGTGGGATCACACACCCAGCTCCCTACCTCAGTTAGTGCCCGTGGGGAGGGCAGTGGGATCTCACACCCAGCTCCCTAACTCAGTTAGTGCCCGTGGGGAGGGCAGTGGGATCTCACACCCAGCCCCCTACCTCAGTTAGTGCCCATGGAGAGGGCAGAGGGAACACACCCAGCTCCCTACCTCAGTTAGTGCCCGTTGGGAGGGCAGAGGGAACACACCCCCAGCTCCCTACCTGAGATAGTGCCCGTGGGGTGGGCAGTGGGAACACACCCCCAGCTCCCTACCTCAGTTAGTGCCCATGGGGAGGGCAGTGGGAACACACCCCCAGCTCCCTACCTCAGTTAGTGCCCATGGGGAGGGCAGTGGGAACACACCCCCAGCTCCCTACCTCAGTTAGTGCCCGTTGGGAGGGCAGAGGGAACACACCACCATCTCCCTACCTCAGTTAGTGCCCGTGGGGAGGGCAGTGGGATCACACCCCCAGCTCCCTACCTCAGTTAGTGCCCGTTGGGAGGGCAGAGGGAACACACCCCCAGCTCCTTACCTCAGTTAGTGCCCGTGGGGAGGGCAGAGGGAACACACCCCCAGCTCCCTACCTCAGTTAGTGCCCGTTGGGAGGGCAGAGGGAACACACCCCCAGCTCCTTACCTCAGTTAGTGCCCGTGGGGAGGGCAGAGGGAACACACCCCCAGCTCCCTACCTCAGTTAGTGCCCGTGGGGAGGGCAGTGGGTACACACCCCCAGCTCCCTACCTCAGTTAGTGCCCGTGGGGAGGGCAGAGGGAACACACCCCCAGCTCCCTACCTGAGATAGTGCCCATGGGGAGGGCAGTGGGTACACACCCCCAGCTCCCTACCTCAGTTAGTGCCCGTGGGGAGGGCAGTGGGAACACACCCCCAGCTCCCTACCTGAGATAGTGCCTGTTGGGAGGGCAGTGGGAACACACCCCCAGCTCCCTACCTGAGATAGTGCCCGTGGGGAGGGCAGAGGGAACACACCCCCAGCTCCCTACCTGAGATAGTGCCCATGGGGAGGGCAGTGGGTACACACCCCCAGCTCCCTACCTGAGATAGTGCCTGTTGGGAGGGCAGTTGCATAGATCATCAATGTGGTAGAGACACACCAGCCTCTCTGGACAGTCGTAACACGCCAGGGCCGACAGGAAACAGGTTGTCTTACACTTGTCGCACTGTCTCTCATCGTCAGGCAGGAGCTCAAAGGCTTCTCGCTCTGCCTCGCTGATACCCTGGAGGAGAGATCACAGTCAGGCACCGGGTGGCAAGGGGAGGGGGGGGGGGGGGCACGTCATACCCAGTGCTGGCCCTGTCCCTGGGGGCACTGGATGGGAGACAGTGTAGAGGGAGCTTTACTCTGTATCTAACCCCGTGCTATCCCTATTCCTGGGAGTGTTTGATGGGGGACAGTGTAGAGGGAGCTTTACTCCGTATCTAACCCCGTGCTGTCCCTGTCCCTGGGAGTGTTTGATGGGGGGACAGTGTAGAGGGAGCTTTACTCTGTATCTAACCCCGTGCTATCCCTGTCCCTGGGAGTGTTTGATGGGGGGACAGTGTAGAGGGAGCTTTACTCTGTATCTAACCCCGTGCTATCCCTATTCCTGGGAGTGTTTGATGGGGGGGACAGTGTAGAGGGAGCTTTACTCTGTATCTAACCCCGTGCTATCCCTATTCCTGGGAGTGTTTGATGGGGGGGGGGACAGTGTAGAGGGAGCTTTACTCTGTATCTAACCCCATGCTGTCCCTGTCCCTGGGAGTGTGAGATGGGGGGAACAGTGTAGAGGGAGCTTTACTCTGTATCTAATCCCGTGCTATTCCTATTCCTGGGAGTGTTTGATGGGGGGACAGTGTAGAGGGAGCTTTACTCTGTATCTAACCCCATGCTGTCCCTGTCCCTGGGAGTGTTTGATGTGGTGGGAACAGTGTAGAGGGAGCTTTACTCTGTATATAACCAAGTGCCGTCCCTGTCCTGGGAGTGTTTGATGGGGACAATGTATAGGGAGCTTTAAGGTGTATCTAACCCTGTGCTGTCCCTGTCCTGGCAGTGTTCGATGGGGGACTGTGTAGAGGAAGCTTTACTCTGTATCTAACCCCGTGCTGTCCCTGGGAATGTTTGATGGGGGTGACAGTGTAGAAAAAGCTTTACTTTCAGTTTAATAGGTTAGAGAATGTTTTACTGTGTACTTAATGCGGTCCTGCCCGTGTGATGGGAGTGTTGGATGTGGGGAGAGGGTGTGTGTGAGTGTGACAGAGAGACCATGTGTGTGCGTACTTGTGCGTGCAAGCGTACACAGCGGGCGAGGGAGAAGCTGCAGCTGACTGAATTCTGGGCGCTAATGGAATTGGCAGAGGGAGCAGGATCGATGGGCCAAACGGCCTTCCTGTCTCTCGGCAGTCTGCTGCCCCTAACATGGGCATTACTGGACCTCCTGCCAGTGCGGTGTGTCTGTCCATCTGTGGGGCACACACGCGGTACCCCACTTTCCTCAGAGTCAGCACCCAGTCCCCAATGACCAGAGGAACCGAACGTGAGCTAGAGGCAGTGTGTAGCCACGGCAGGACCCATGCTGGGGGTGGGGGGGTGTCAGTGTGTGTGTGTGAGCGCGCGTGTGAGCGCGCGTGTGAGCGCGCGTGTGAGCGCGCGTGTGAGCGCGCGTGTGAGCGCGCGTGTGAGCGCGCGTGTGAGCGCGCGTGTGAGCGCGCGTGTGAGCGCGCGTACCTTGTCCAGCAGAGACTTGCGGAGTTTACGTTCCTCCTGCACCATGATGAACATCTCTTTGTGAACAGCAGCTGCCAGATTGAGGTCAAGTTTCTCTGCACATGCTGCCATCTTACAGATCAGCTCCTCATGGGAGAACACGCAGTAACGCCTCAGCCAGCGGTAATGTTCAATACAGCGACGCCCAGCTGGTAGCTGGGGGGGATGGAGAGCACACGGTTAGCACAGAGAGACACAACAGCAGCAGGGAGAGCTCTCCATAGGCCAGGGCAGGGGGCACCGTCACCAATGACAATACCCCCTTACACATCCTGCCCAGAGAGCTGACCCAACACATTCCCCACGGGCACGCTCATGCCCTTTGAACTTTAGGAGTGGCTAAGAGAGCAGGTTCACCTCTCCCTCCTGATTCCCTATACCACCCCCCACCCCTCCCTCCTCCTCCCCCACCATAGTCGCTCCCCCTCCCCTTGGGAGGGCTGGGTGTACTGCCCAGGGGGGGAGCTGACAGACCGCGATGTCTCCCCCTCCCCCCCTGGGGGGCTGGGTGTACTGCCCGGGGGGAGCTGACAGACCGCGATGTCTCCCCCTCCCCCCCTGGGGGGCTGGGTGTACTGCCCGGGGGGAGCTGACAGACCACGATGTCTCCCCCTCCCCCCGGGAGGCTGGGTGTACTGCCCAGGGGGGAGCTGACAGACCACGATGTCTCCCTCCCCTCACTCCCCCTGGGAGGCTGGGTGTACTGCCCAGGGGGAGCTGACAGACCACGATGTCTCCCTCCCCCCACTCCCCCTGGGGGGGGGGGGGGAGCTGACGGACCCTGACCTACCCAGTCAGCGGTGCAGAAGTTGACAGCCTCAGCGAAGTTGTACCCTTGGTTAAAGCCACTGTGGTAGGCCCTCGGGAAGGTGATCACAAACTCCCCGGCACACTGGTTAGTCCGCACCACCTGGAACACGGCAAAGACATCAGCTCCAGCACAGGGTTAGATACACGGTAAAGCTCCCTCTACACTGACCCCATCTCACACTCCCAGGGACTGGGACAGCAGGGGGTTAGGGACAGCACGGGGTTAGATACAGAGTAAAGCTCCCTCTACACTGTCCCCCATCAAACACTCCCAGGGACAGGGACAGCATGGGGTTAGATACAGAGTAAAGCTCCCTCTACACTGTCCCCCCATCACACTCCCAGGGACATGGACAGCATGGGGTTAGATACAGAGTAAAGCTCCCTCTACACTGTCCCCCCATCAAACACTCCCAGGGACAGGGACAGCACGGGGTTAGATACAGAGTAAAGCTCCCTCTACACTGTCCCCCATCAAACACTCCCAGGGACAGGGACAGCATGGGGTTAGATAGAGTAAAGCTCCCTCTACACTGTCCCCCCATCAAACACTCCCAGGACAGGGACAGCATGGGGTTAGATAGAGTAAAGCTCCCTCTACACTGTCCCCCCCATCAAACACTCCCAGGACAGGGGGTTAGATACAGAGTAAAGCTCCCTCTACACTGTCCCCTGGCACGGGGGATGGAGTGGGAGGGAGCAGAGCGGGTAGTGGCATGGGGAGGGTTGAGGGGTACGGGGGGATGGGGTGGGGGTGGGGGGGAATGGGAAGGGGTGGGGGAGCTGTGCAGCGCAGTCCTGGCCCACCCTGACCCTGCTCCTTACCGGTACACCGTGGGACATGAGGATGTTGGGGTTCATGATGGTGACCAGTTGGTGCAGGAGGTCGGGTTGACTCTCAAACAGCTCCGGGGTCAGCTTCTTCATCACGGCCTCCAGCTGCTCGGCTGCATACGAGGGGACGCCATACCAGGTTTTCGGCTCACCCCTGGGGGGAGACACGCACACACATGACACAGGCGCGCGCACACAGACGCACACACACACAGACACAGATACACACACGCATAGAGACATAGACAGACACACAGACACACGCATAGAGAGACACACAGACACACACGCAGAGACACAAGCGCGTGCACACAGAGACAGACACAGACACACACGCATTAGATACACACACACACAGGGACAGACACAGACACACACAGAGACACAGAAAATTAAAAACCACCGACTCCCTGCCCACTCCCTCGCTGGCCAAGGGCTCTCTATCTCACAGCAACATCCATCATCAAGAAAGCAACGGGAACAGGTGTGGGCTGTGCTGGTATTGTCATTGGGAGGGGGGGACAGGCCCTCCCTGTGAGTGGGAGACGGGGTGTGGGCTGTGCTGGTATTGTCATTGGGAGAGGGGGACAGGCCCCCTCAGTGAGTGGGAGACGGAGTGTGGGCTGTGCTGGTATTGTCATTGGGAGAGGGGGACAGGCCCCCTCAGTGAGTGGGAGACGGAGTGTGGGCTGTGCTGGTATTGTCATTGGGAGAGGGGGACAGGCCCCCTCAGTGAGTGGGAGACGGAGTGTGGGCTGTGCTGGTATTGTCATTGGGAGAGGGGGACAGGCCCTCCCTGTGAGTGGGAGACGGGGTGTGGGCTGTGCTGGTATTGTCATTGGGAGAGGGGGACAGGCCCCCTCAGTGAGTGGGAGACGGAGTGTGGGCTGTGCTGGTATTGTCATTGGGAGAGGGGGACAGGCCCCCTCAGTGAGTGGGAGACGGAGTGTGGGCTGTGCTGGTATTGTCATTGGGAGAGGGGGACAGGCCCCCTCAGTGAGTGGGAGACGGAGTGTGGGCTGTGCTGGTATTGTCATTGGGAGAGGGGGACAGGCCCTCCCTGTGAGTGGGAGACGGGGTGTGGGCTGTGCTGGTATTGTCATTGGGAGAGGGGGACAGGCCCCCTCAGTGAGTGGGAGACGGAGTGTGGGCTGTGCTGGTATTGTCATTGGGAGAGGGGGACAGGCCCTCCCTGTGAGTGGGAGATGGAGTGTGGGCTGTGCTGGTATTGTCATTGGGTGAGGGGAACAGGCCGTCCCTGTGAGTGGGAGACGGAGTGTGGGCTGTGCTGGTATTGTCATTGGGAGTGGGGGACAGGCCATCCCTGTGAGAGTCGAGTACAGTCTCTAAGACGCAGTGCAGTGCTGGCCCTGTGTCGAGGGGACTCACCAGTGCAGGTAGTTAATGGAATAGCTCCAATGATCCTCTATGTGCCAACAGAAGGCCGCAAAGCACATGCCCACGTAGAGCCAGGGCACCTTCATTCCAGAGATGTCAGCATTGATGTGGCACAGGACTGACTGGTCCAGGACAGGCATCACATTGAGGTTCCAGCCACACTCTGTGTACTGCTGTAGGGATGGAGAGTGAACACAGAGAGACAGGCCTGAACACACAGGCACCAGTTTGGAGCAGGAGGCCACTCAGCCCCTCTCGAAGCTGCAACAGCACATTATCCACCCCATAGCACTTTAGTTCAACCAGTCCACACTGAACCTAAGGCCAAACCAAGCGACACACTGTTCTGGGAGAACGTGTCAGCTGTGCTCCTCTGTAGCCACTCGTGGGAAGATAACAAACAGCAAACTGCTATGTCAGAGCAGCAGAAAGTTTGTGTTATCCACACAGTGTCCATGCCTCATCAATCACTTCCAGCCCATTCTCCCTGACAAAACATAGGTTATACCTGAACGCCCTGTCATCCCAGCTGCCTGCTCCTGACGCATTGCCCTCCAAACCTTTCCTATTCATGGACTTAGCCAAACGTTCTTTGAAATATAGTCATAGGGATGTACAGTATGGAAACAGACCCTTCGGTCCAACCCGTCCATGCCGACCAGATATCCCAACCCAATCTAGTCCCACCTGCCAGCACCCGGCCCATATCCCTCCAAACCCTTCCTATTCATATACCCATCCAGATGCCTCTTAAATGTTGCAATGGTACCAGCCTCCACCACGTCCTCTGGCAGCTCATTCCATACACGTATCGTCCTCTGCGTGAAAAAGTTGCCCCTTAGGTCTCTTTTATATCTTTCCCCTCTCACCCTATACCTATGCCCCTCTAGTTCTGGACTCCCCGATCCCAGGAAAAAGACTTTGCCTACTTATCCTATCCATGTCCCTCATAATTTTGTAAACCTCTATAAGGTCACCCCTCAGCCTCCGACGCTCCAGGGAAAACAGCCCCAGCCTGTTCAGCCTCTCCCAATAGCTCAGATCCTCCAACCCTGGCAACATCCTTGTAAATTTTTTCTGAACTCTTTCAAGTTTCACAACATCTTTCCGATAAGAAGGAGACCAGAATTGCACACAATATTTCAACAGTGGCCTAACCAATGTCCTGTACAGCCGCAACATGACCTCCCAACTCCTGTATTCAATACTCTGACCAATAAAGGAAAGCATACCAAACGCCTTCTTCACTATCCTATCTACCTGCGACTCCACTTTCAAGGAGCTATGAACCTGCACTCCAAGGTCTCTTTGTTCAGCAACACTCCCTAGGACCTTACCATTAAGTGTATAAGTCCTGCTAAGATTTGCTTTCCCAAAATGCAGCCCCTCGCATTTATCTGAATTAAACTCCATCTGCCACTTCTCAGCCCATTGGCCCATCTAGTCCAGATCCTGTTGTAATCTGAGGTAACCCTCTTCACTGTCCACTACACCTCCAATTTTGGTGTCATCTGCAAACTTACTAACTGTACCTCTTATGCTCGCATCCAAATCATTTATGTAAATGACAAAAAGTAGAGGGCCCAGCACCGATCCTTGTGGCACTCCACTGGTCACAGGCCTCCAGTCTGAAAAACAACCCTCCACCACCACCCTGTCTTCTATTTTTGAGCCAGTTCTCTATCCAAATGGCTAGTTCTCCCTGTATTCCATGAGCTCTAACCTTGCTAAGCAGTCTCCCATGGGGAACCTTGTCGAACGCCTTATTGAAGTTCATACAGATCACATCTACCGCTCTGTCCTCATCAATCCTCTTTGTTACGTCTTCAAAAAACTCAATCAAGTTTGTGAGACATGATTTCCCAAGCACAAGTTGAAACTTTATTGCTGGAACAGCACAGCAGGTCAGGCAGCATCCAGGGAACAGGAGATTCGACGTTTCGGGCACAGGCCCTTCTTCAGGAATGGCATTCCTGAAGAAGGGCCTGTGCCCGAAACGTCGAATCTCCTGTTCCCTGGATGCTGCCTGACCTGCTGTGCTGTTCCAGCAATAAAGTTTCAACTTTGATCTCCAGCATCTGCAGACCTCACTTTCTTCCCAAGCACAAAGCCATGCTGACTATCCCTAATCAGTCCTTGCCTTCCCAAATACATGTACATCCTGTCCCTCAGGATTCCATCCAACAACTTGCCAACCACCGAGGTCAGGCTCACTGGTCTATAGTTCCCTGGCTTGTCCTTACCACCCTTCTTAAACAGTAGCACCACGTCGGCCAATCTCCAGTCTTCCGGCAACTCACCTGTGACTATCGATGATACAAATATCTCAGCAAGGGGCCCAGCAATCACTTCTAGCTTCCCACAGAGTTCTCGGGTACACCTGATCAGGTCCTGGGGATTTATCCACCTTTATGCATTTCAAGACATCCAGCACTTCCTCCTCTGTAATCTGGACATTTTGCAAGGTGTCACCGTCTATTTCCCTACAGTCTATATCTTTCATATCCTTTTCCACAGTAAATACTGATGCTAAATACTCGTTTAGTATCTCCTCCATTTTCTGCGGCTCCACACAAGGGCCACCTTGTTGATCTTTGAGGGGCCCTATTCTCTCCCTAGTTACCCTTTTGTCATTAATATATTTGTAAAAACCCTTTGGATTCTCCTTAACTCCATTTGCCAAAGCTATCTCATGTCCCCTTTTTGCCCTCCTGATTTCCCTCTTAAGGGAGATCTCCTGACAAGTTTGTTTCTCAATTTCCCTCTGACTATTGAGGGGCGTCTATAATACAATCCCAATAAGGTGATCATCCCTTTCTTATTTCTCAGATTCTCCCAGGTCCCTCTCAGAACGACGAGCGCACGCAATGCTTGCAGTGAAGCCCTTGGCCACCGGATGGCAGTGCCTCACCACGATTCAGAGCACAGTCCACACCTCCAGAACAAGCGCCTCGGGCCAGCCTTCACACACACTCTCTCTCTCTCTCTCTCTCACACACCCACTGCACCCCGTTCCCACAACGTGACCAGCTCCCTGACAAATACCGCCAGGGTGAGGGGCAGGAAGCAGATAAACAGAAGTACCAGGGAGCAGTCACAGCAAAACATTGGTCAGAGCACCGAGTACAGGAGTTGGGAGGTCATGTTGCGGTTGTACAGGACACTGGTTAGGCCGCTGTTGGAATATTGCGTATAATTCCGGTCTCCTTCCTATCGGAAAGATGTTGTGAAACGTGAAAGGGTTCAGAAAAGATTTACAAGGATATTGCCAGGGTTGGAGGATTTGAGCTATAGGGAGAGGCTGGACAGGCTGGGGCTGTTTTCACCGGAGCGTCGGAGGCTGAGGGGTGACCTTATAGAGGTTTATAAAATCATGAGGGGGACATGGATAGAGTAAATAGACAAAGTCTTTTCCCTGGGGCCAGGGAGTCAAGAACTAGAGGGGCATAGGTATAGGGTGAGAGGGGAAAGATATAAAAGAGACCTAAGGGGCAACGTTTTCACACAGAGGGTGGTGCATGTGTGGAACGAGCTGCCAGAGGATGTGGTGGAGGCTGGTACAGTTAGAACACTGTTGTGGTTCTGTTCGCCGAGCTGGAAGTTTTTGTTGCAAACGTTTCGTCCCCTGGCTAGGCGACATCATCAGTGCTTGGGAGCCTCCTGCGAAGCGCTTCTTTGATGTTTCCTCCGGTGTTTTTAGTGGTCTGTCCCTGCCGCTTCCGGTTGTCAGTTTCAGCTGTCCGCTGTAGTGGTTGGTATATTGGGTCCAGGTCGATGTGTTTGTTGATGGAGTTTGTGGATGAATGCCATGCCTCTAGGAATTCCCTGGCTGTTCTCTGTCTGGCTTGCCCTATGATAGTAGTGTTGTCCCAGTGGACAGACCACTATAAACACCGGAGGAAACATCAAAGAAGCGCTTCGCAGGAGGCTCCCAAGCACTGATGATGTCGCCTAGCCAGGGGACGAAACGTTTGCAACAAAAACTTCCAGCTCGGCGAACAGAACCACAACAACGAGCACCCGAGCTACAAATCTTCGCACAAACTTTGAACATTGAGAACATTTAAAAGGCCTCTGGATGGGTATATGAATAGGAAGGGTTTGGAGGGATATGGGCCGGGTGCTGGCAGGTGGGACCAGATTAGGTCGGGATATCTGGTCGGCCTGGACGGGTTAGACTGAACAGTCTGTTTCCGAGCTGTACATCTCTTTGACCCGGAGTGCTGGAAGGAAGGCTTTGGGAACGAGACAGAGGGACACACAGACTCAAAGCCCTGACGCTAGTTTCTCTCTGCACAGATGCTGCAGACCCACTGAGCTCCTGCAGCTCTCCCCATTTCCCCTGGGGATTTCTGGCACCCACTGGAAATGGTTCCTTCTGTACTGTGGGTATGGGAGGGGACCCTCCTGCTCAGCGCCCCTCCACCCCCCCGCCCCAGCTCACACTGGAGAGAGTGGGACCTCAGTCTGCGTGGCAGTCATTGGGAATGCTGAGGGGGCTTCCTATCAGGCAGTGCCCATGGAGGGAAGGGACTGCTCCCAGCAGCAGGCTGATATCAGAGAGAGCACGGTCTCTCCCCCTCTCACCACTTTCCCACCACCTCCCGCCCGCCCGCCCGCCCCTGCCTCACTCCCTCAGAGCGCCCAGCGTTACTCGGTGCTGACAGACTGACCTCTCTCCCCCTCCCCCCGAGTGCCCAGCGTTACTCGGTGCTGACAGACTGACCTCTCTCCCCCTCCCCCCGAGCGCCCAGCGTTACTCGGTGCTGACAGACTGACCTCTCTCCCCCTCCCCCCGAGCGCCCAGCGTTACTCGGTGCTGACAGACTGACCTCTCTCCCCCTCCCCCCGAGCGCCCAGCGTTACTCGGTGCTGACAGACTGACCTCTCTCCCCCTCCCCCCGAGTGCCCAGCGTTACTCAGTGCTGACAGACTGACCTCCCTCCCCCTCCCCCCGAGTGCCCAGTATTACTCGGTGCTGACAGACTGATCTCTCTCCCCCTCCCCCCGAGTGCCCAGCGTTACTCGGTGCTGACAGACTGACCTCCCTCCCCCTCCCCCCGAGTGCCCAGTATTACTCGGTGCTGACAGACTGACCTCTCTCCCCGTCCCACCGAGTGCCCGGCGTTACTCGGTGCTGACAGACTGACCTCTCTCCCCCTCCCCCCAAGCGCCCAGCGTTACTCGGTGCTGACAGACTGACCTCTCTCCCCCTCCCCCCAAGCGCCCAGCGTTACTCGGTGCTGACAGACTGACCTCTCTCCCCCTCCCCCCCCGGCGTTACTCGGTGCTGACAGACTGACCTCCCTCCCCCTCCCCCCACGGCGTTACTCGGTGCTGACAGACTGACCTCCCTCCCCCTCCCCCCACGGCATTACTCGGTGCTGACAGACTGACCTCTCTCCCCCTCCCCCCACGGCGTTCCGCGGTGCTGACAGACTGACCTCTCTCTCCCCCTCCCCCCCCGGCGTCCCGCGGTGCTGATGGACTGACCTCTCTCCCCCTCCCCCCCCAGCATCCCGCGGTGCTGATGGACTGACCTCTCTCCCCCTCCCCCGCCCAGCGTTACTCTCTCCCTCCCCCCCCCTTCTCCCCCCCCAGCGTCCCGTGGTGCTGACAGACTGACCTCCCTCCCCCTCCCCCCTCCAGCGTCCCACGGTGCTGACAGACTGACTTCCCCCTCTCCCCCCCAGCGTCCCGCGGTGCTGACAGACTGACCTCTCTCCCCCTCCCCCCCCCAGCGTTACTCTCTCCCTCCCCCCCCCTTCCCCCCATCCAGCGTCCCGCGGTGCTGACAGACTGACCTCCCTCCCCCCCCCCGGTGTTCCGCGGTGCTGACAGACTGACCTCTCTCCCCCTCCCCCCGAGTGCCCAGCGTTACTCGGTGCTGACAGACTGACCTCCTCCTCTGGGGCTAGCTGCCGTTTGCCTCCTTTGTTGGGGAAGCCGCTGCCGAACTCCTTGGAATGAATGTCAGCTCCATATTCCACAGTCACATCCTCCTCAATACTGCTGACCAACCGCCAGAACTCCTTCTCCACCAGCTCGGTCGGTACCATCTACAGCAAGAGGCAGGCAGTGTCACAGAGTGGGACAGGGTACACTCTAACAGACAGGGCCGTGGGCAGGACCTGGGGGGAGGGGGTGGACAGCGTGAGACAGACTGACAGGCAGGAGAGAGGCAGACACACACAGACTGAGACAGAGAGATACACACACACACACACACACAGAGGATAGAGACAGACAGACACAGGATAGAGACAGACAGACAGACACAGGATAGAGACAGACAGACAGACACAGGATAGAGACAGACAGACAGACACAGGATAGAGACAGACAGACACACACACACACAGGATAGAGGCAGACAGACACACACACACACACAGACAGACACACACAGACACAGACTGAGACAGACAGACAGACACACACACACACACACAGACAGACACACACAGACACAGACTGAGACAGACAGACAGACACAGACACAGACTGAGACAGACAGACACACACACACAAACACAGACTGAGACAGACAGACACACACACAGGATAGAGACAGACTGAGACAGACAGACACACACACACACAGACACAGACTGAGACAGACAGACACACACACACAAACACAGACTGAGACAGACAGACACACACACAGGATAGAGACAGACTGAGACAGACAGACACACACACACACAGACACAGACTGAGACAGACAGACACACACACACAGACACAGACTGAGACAGACAGACACACACACACAGACACAGACTGAGACAGACAGACACACACACAGACACGCACACACAGACACAGACTGAGACAGACACACAGACTGAGACAGACACACAGACTGAGACAGACACACAGACTGAGACAGACACACAGACTGAGACAGACACACAGACTGAGACAGACACACAGACTGAGACAGACACACAGACTGAGACAGACACACAGACTGAGACAGACACACAGACTGAGACAGACACACAGACTGAGACAGACACACAGACTGAGACAGACACACAGACTGAGACAGACACACAGACTGAGACAGACACACAGACTGAGACAGACACACAGACTGAGACAGACACACAGACTGAGACAGACACACAGACTGAGACAGACACACAGACTGAGACAGACAGACACACACACACACACAGGAGGACTGAGACAGACAGACACACACACACACACACACACACAGGAGGATAGAGGCAGACAGACACACACACACACAGGAGGATAGAGGCAGACAGACACACACACACACAGGAGGATAGAGGCAGACAGACACACACACACACAGGAGGATAGAGGCAGACAGACACACACACAGGAGGATAGAGGTAGACAGACACACACAGGATAGAGACAGACAGACACACACACAGGATAGAGACAGACAGACACACACACAGGATAGAGACAGACAGACACACACACAGGATAGAGACAGACAGACACACACACAGGATAGAGACAGACAGACACACACACAGGATAGAGACAGACAGACACACACACAGGATAGAGACAGACAGACACACACACAGGATAGAGACAGACAGACACACACACAGGATAGAGACAGACAGACACACACACAGGATAGAGACAGACAGACACACACACAGGATAGAGACAGACAGACACACACACAGGATAGAGACAGACAGACACACACACAGGATAGAGACAGACAGACACACACACAGGGTAGAGACAGACAGACACACACAGGGTAGAGACAGACAGACACACACAGGGTAGAGACAGACAGACACACACAGGGTAGAGACAGACAGACACACACAGGATAGAGACAGACAGACACACACAGGATAGAGACAGACAGACACACAGGATAGAGACAGACAGACAGACACACACAGGATAGAGACAGACAGACAGACACACACACACACAGGATAGAGACAGACAGACACACACACACACAGGATAGAGACAGACAGACACACACACACACAGGATAGAGACAGACAGACACACACACACACAGGATAGAGACAGACAGACACACACACAGGATAGAGACAGACAGACATACACACAGGATAGAGACAGACAGACATACACACAGGATAGAGACAGACAGACACACACACACACAGGATAGAGACAGACAGACACACACACAGGACAGAGACAGACAGACACACACACAGGACAGAGACAGACAGACAGACAGACACACACACAGGACAGAGACAGACAGACACACACACACACAGGATAGAGACAGACAGACACACACACACACACACACACACACACACACACACACAGGATAGAGACAGACAGACACACACACACACACAGGATAGAGACAGACAGACACACACACACAGGATAGAGACAGACAGAAAGACACACAGGATAGAGACAGACAGACACACAGGATAGAGACAGACAGACACACAGGATAGAGACAGACAGACACACACACACAGGATAGAGACAGACAGACAGACACACAGGATAGAGACAGACAGACAGACACACAGGATAGAGACAGACAGACACACACACACACACAGGAGGATAGAGACAGGCAGACACACACAGGATAGAGGCAGGCAGACACACACACACAGGATAGAGGCAGGCAGACACACACACACAGGATAGAGACAGACAGACACACACACAATAGAGACAGACAGACACACACACACAGGAGGATAGAGACAGGCAGACACACAGGATAGAGGCAGGCAGACACACACACACAGGATAGAGACAGACAGACAGACACACACAGACACAGATTGAGACAGACAGACACACAGACACAGACTGAGACAGACAGACACACACACAGGAGGATAGAGACAGACACACACAGAGGATGGATAGACAGACAGCTACACACACACACACACACAGGTTAGAGACAGACAGACACACACTGGAGGATAGAGGCAGACAGACACACACACACAGGATAGAGACAGACAGACACACACACACAGGATAGAGACAGACAGACACACACACACACAGGATAGAGACAGACAGACACACACACACACACAGGATAGAGACAGACAGACACACACACACACAGGATAGAGACAGACAGACACACACACACACACAGGATAGAGACAGACAGACACACACACACACACAGGAGGATAGAGACAGACAGACACACACACACACACAGGAGGATAGAGACAGACAGACAGACACACACACACAGGAGGATAGAGACAGACAGACAGACACACACAGGAGGATAGAGACAGGCAGACAGACACACACAGGATAGAGACAGGCAGACACACACAGGATAGAGACAGGCAGACACACACAGGATAGAGACAGACAGACACACACACAGGATAGAGACAGACAGACACACACACAGGATAGAGACAGACAGACACACACACACACAGGATAGAGACAGACAGACACACACACACAGGATAGAGACAGACAGACACACACACACACAGGATAGAGACAGACAGACACACACACACAGGATAGAGACAGACAGACACACACACACACAGGATAGAGACAGACAGACAGACACACACACACAGGATAGAGACAGACAGACAGACACACACACACAGGATAGAGACAGACAGACAGACACACACACACAGGATAGAGACAGACAGACAGACACACACACAGGATAGAGACAGACAGACAGACACACACACAGGATAGAGACAGACAGACACACACACAGGATAGAGACAGCCAGACACACACACAGGATAGAGACAGACAGACACACACACAGGATAGAGACAGACAGACACACACAGGATAGAGACAGACAGACACACACAGGATAGAGACAGACAGACAGACACACACACAGGATAGAGACAGACAGACACACACACAGGATAGAGACAGACAGACACACACACACACAGGATAGAGACAGACAGACACACACACACAGGATAGAGACAGACAGACACACACACACACAGGATAGAGACAGACAGACACACACACACAGGATAGAGACAGACAGACACACACACACACAGGATAGAGACAGACAGACAGACACACACACACACAGGATAGAGACAGACAGACAGACACACACACACACAGGATAGAGACAGACAGACAGACACACACACACACAGGATAGAGACAGACAGACAGACACACACACAGGATAGAGACAGACAGACAGACACACACACAGGATAGAGACAGACAGACACACACACAGGATAGAGACAGCCAGACACACACACAGGATAGAGACAGCCAGACACACACACAGGATAGAGACAGACAGACACACACACAGGATAGAGACAGACAGACACACACACAGGATAGAGACAGACAGACACACACAGGATAGAGACAGACAGACACACACAGGATAGAGACAGACAGACACACACACAGGATAGAGACAGACAGACACACACACAGGATAGAGACAGACAGACACACACACAGGATAGAGACAGACAGACACACACACAGGATAGAGACAGACAGACACACACACAGGATAGAGACAGACAGACACACACACAGGATAGAGACAGACAGACACACACACAGGATAGAGACAGTCAGACACACAGGATAGAGACAGACAGACACACACACAGGATAGAGACAGACAGACAGACACACACACAGGATAGAGACAGACAGACAGACACACACACAGGATAGAGACAGACAGACACACACACAGGATAGAGACAGACAGACACACACACAGGATAGAGACAGACAGACAGACACACAGACACACACACACAGGAGGATAGAGACAGGCAGACACACACACACAGGAGGATAGAGACAGGCAGACACACACACACACAGGAGGATAGAGACAGGCAGACACACAGGATAGAGGCAGGCAGACACACACAGGATAGAGGCAGGCAGACACACACACACACAGGATAGAGACAGACAGACACACACACACAGGATAGAGACAGACAGACACACACACACAGGATAGAGACAGACAGACACACACACACAGGATAGAGACAGACAGACAGACACACACACACAGACACAGACTGAGACAGACAGACACACACACACAGGATAGAGACAGACACACACAGAGGATGGATAGACAGACAGCTACACACACACACACACAGGATAGAGACAGACAGACACACACACACTGGAGGATAGAGGCAGACAGACACACACACACAGGATAGAGACAGACAGACACACACAGGATAGAGACAGACAGACACACCCACACAGGATAGAGACAGACAGACACACACATACAGGAGGATAGAGACAGGCAGACACAGACAGGATAGAGGCAGGCAGACACACACACACACAGGAGGATAGAGACAGACACACACACACACACACAGAATAGAGACAGACAGACACACACACACACAGACACAGACTGAGACAGACAGACATACACACACACACACACACAGGAGGATAGAGACAGACACACACAGAGGATAGACAGACAGACACACACACAGGATAGAGGCAGAGACACACACACACACACTGGAGGATAGAGGCAGACAGACAGACACCCACACTGGAGGATAGAGGCAGAGACACACACACACACTGGAGGATAGAGGCAGACAGACAGACACACACACACACTGGAGGATAGAGGCAGACAGACAGACACACACAGGAGGATAGAGACAGACAGACAGACACACACAGGAGGATAGAGACAGACAGACAGACACACACAGGAGGATAGAGACAGACAGACACACACACACAGGAGGATAGAGACAGAGACACACACATACAGGAGGATAGAGACAAAGACACACACACACACACAGGAGGAGGACAGAGACAGACCGAGAAGGGACAGAGGTGGATTGAGGTACAGAGAGAATACGAGTGTGAATTGGGGTTCCAGAGAGTGGCAGAATGAGATACAGATGCCTGATCTCGGTGAAGGTTATTTCACTGTGATGTGAGAACCATATGGAACCATGCTGAGCTCAGCCTGAAACACATGCCCATGCTGAGCTCAGCCTGAAACACATGCTCAGTCGGGGGGGGTCCAACTGAGATAGCGGTGGACACACTGTCAGCTCAGTACCGACCCACGCTCCCCTTCCTCCCCCCACACATAGACCCTCCACCGAAGCACTTACATGAACAGGCATGTTGAAGTAGTCAGATTTGAAGGTATCAGCCATCTCCCCAAAACTCTGCAGAGTATATTCTCTTGTCGCCTGCTCAAAGCCAAAAGCCTCGGCTGGTTTCTTACACTCCTGCAGGAGAGAGACACATGGTGCATGAGAGACAGGGAGAGAGAGAGAGAGAGAGAGACAGAGAGAGAGAGAGAGAGAGAGAGAGAGACAGAGAGAGAGACAGAGAGAGAGAGACAGAGAGAGAGACAGAGAGAGAGAGACAGAGAGAGACAGAGAGAGAGAGAGAGAGAGAGAGAGAGAGAGAGAGAGAGAGAGAGGGAGGGAGAGAGAGAGAGAGAGAGAGAGAGAGAGAGAGAGAGAGAGGGAGGGAGGGAGGGAGGGAGAGAGAGAGAGGGAGGGAGGGAGGGAGGGAGGGAGGGAGAGAGAGAGAGAGAGAGAGAGAGAGAGAGAGAGAGAGAGAGACGGCGGGGGGGGGGGGGGGGGGGGGAGAGGGGGAAGAGTTGCCTGGTTGAGGTGAACCCCTCCCCATCACGAGAGGGCAAGGTCGGGGGGGGGAGGGGAAGAGTGTTGCCTGGTTGAGGTGAACCCCCCCCCCCCCCCATCACTGGAGAGGGCGAGGTCAGGCTCGGTCTGAAACCTTCAGCTCCTTTCTGCAATGCTGGGGTCAGGGAGCCAGGTAGAGGCCCAGACCGGGGTCAGGGAGCCAGGTAGAGGCCCAGACCAGGGTCGGAGTCACGTGCAGCACCAGCTCCCTCAACCTGTGCCCCGGGGCCCTGCAGTGTAGGACAGCTCCCTCGGCTCGGATACCCTTACCATCACGAGGTGCTGAGGGATTAGGGGGAGCTGAGGGCGGTCTGTGAATGGGGACTGCTTCCAGCAGGCAGCAGCAGCGTCAGGGCTGTCCGGGCACAGCCCAGGACAGTCCGAGGGTCTCCAGGCTGTCACGGTGCGGCACGGTGGCACAGTGGTTAGCACTGCTGCCTCACAGCGCCAGAGACCCGGGTTCAGTTCCCACCTCCGGCGACTGTCTGTGTGGAGACACGTTCTCCCCGTGTCTGCGTGGGTTTCCTCCCACAGTCCACAGATGTGCAGGGTCAGGTGAACTGGCCATTGCTAAATTACCCATAGTGTTAGGTGAAGGGGTAAACGCAGGGGAATGGGTGGGTTACGCTTCGGCGGGTCGGTGTGGACTTGTTGGGCCGAAGGGCCTGTTGCCACACTAAGTAATCTGAACCCCAGGCTGACCCTCCGAGCCTGGTCTCACAGGCTGGGCCAAGACTCTCGGTCCACCGGGGTAAGGCTACCTGAGGGAGTGAGGGGGACAGACGCTGGATCAGTGGGGAGGACAGGGGAGTCAGCTGGGGAACTGGAGGTTTCTCACTGCTGGTTTCAGCCAGGAAAGACGGTCTCTGTCCGGTGGGATCTTCAGGATATTGCATCGGTGCTCTGGTTTTCCCAGAGTTCAGGAGCTGCTCACTGAACAATGATGGTTCAGGCTGTGAGGAAAGCTAATGGGATGCTGGCTGTCATAGCTAGAGTACAGGGGTATAGATCTCTTGCTGCAGAGAGACTGGGCCTGGGGGAGGCTGCACCTTCAGTGGTGTGTGGTGGTTTGCTCTCCTAGTCTCAGGAAGGGGCTTTCCTGTTATTGAGGCAATCCAGCAAGGGTTCACCAGATCGATTCCCGGGATGGCAGGACGGACAGATGAGGAAAGACTGGATCAACTGGGCTTGGACTCGCAGGAATTTCAAAGAGTTAGGGGAGGGTCTCATACAAAATCCTGATGGGTGCGGCCAGGCTAGATGGGGGAAGGATGTGCCCGATGTCAGGGAAGTCCAGTACAAGGGGGGAGGGGGGTCACAGCTCAGAACAAGGGGGAAGCCAGTCAGGGCTGAGATGAGGAAGAATGTATTCACTCAGATGTGAACCAGTGGAACTCTCTCCAACAGGAAGCTGATGGGGCAGTTTGTTCGGGATATTCAGCAGGGAGCTGGCCATGGCTCTTATCACGAAAGGGGTCAAGGGGGATGGGGAGAGGGGGGGGGAGTGGGATACTGAGATTGGACGGGATCAAATGGAGGTGCTGGCTAAAGGGGAAAAAAGACCAACTCCTTAACCTGGTATCTATGACGAACTTGGCTTTAATTATTATTGTGTCGGAGTTGTGTCAGTAATGACAGGCGATTCCGCGTAATTTTCATGGTAAACTACACGGGACATGTTACAATCCGACAAGAGGTCTGAGGAACACTGCATTCCTTACCTCAACCACACACTTGGGACATCTCCAATCTCCTTTCGGGATCTCTGGGAGAGGGGGGATAAGGCAGAACGTGTGGTAACTATCCTCACAGCCCTCGCACAACACCAGCTTCTCTTCGTCCACGTGTCGAGAACAGATGATACAGATGTAGGCCTCGGTCTGCAAACCACAACAGACAACACGCTCAGGACAGACAGGCACAACGGACTGACCCCCACAGGGACACAGAACGGACTGACCCCCACAGGGACACAGAACGGGCGGACCCCCACAGGGACACAGAACGGGCGGACCCCCACAGGGACACAGAACGGGCGGACCCCCACAGGGACACAGAACGGGCTGACCCCCACAGGGACACAGAACGGGCTGACCCCCACAGGGACACAGAACGGGCTGACCCCCACAGGGACACAGAACGGGCTAACCCCCACAGGGACACAGAACGGGCTGACCCCACAGGGACACAGAACAGAATGATCCCACAACAGACCACACACTCTCCACTCCGACCTACAGCATCCTCCCTGTCACCTGGACAGGCTGAGACAGACAGGAAAGAACCAAGCGGGGGGGGGGGGGGGGGGGGGGGCGCTACCCCTCACCCCCACAGCACTGACCCTCCCACGGCGCCCCCTCCCACAGCGCTGACCCTCCCACAGCACTGACCCTCCCACAGCGCCCACTCCCCCCTCAGCTCTGACCCTCCCACAGTGCCCCCTCCCTCAGCGCTGACCCTCCCACAGCGCCCACTCCCCCCCTCAGCTCTGACCCTCCCACAGTGCCCCCTCCCTCAGCGCTGACCCTCCCACTGCACCCCCTCCCTCAGCACTGACCCTCCCACAGTGCCCCCTCCCTCAGCACTGACCCTCCGACAGTGCCCGCTCCCTCAGCACTGACCCTCCCACAGTGCCCGCTCCCTCAGCACTGACCCTCCCACAGTGCCCGCTCCCTCAGCACTGACCCTCCCACAGTGCCCCCTCCCTCAGCGCTGACCCTCCCACAGCGCCCCCTCCCTCAGTGCTGACCCTCCCACAGGAATGGGTTACGGGTTCCTAAGTGGAAAAGCTGCCCGTTGTTCCTTACAAACTGAGGTGAGGTGGCTCCCTTGCGCAGCCTCATGGTGCGTTTGTTACAGCCGTCAGGAGCTGCCTTCTCCTCTTTGACCAATGGGCACGGCTCCAGAGTATATTCCAGCTTGGGTTCAGTGATGATCTCCTCCTTCACCACCAGCGTTGGGGGGCAGTCCAGGCAGTCTTTATCTGTCAACAGGAACAGGCTGAGAGTAAATCCACATGGCGAGACCCTCACCTCCTTCAGTTTGGGAGCAGGGGGCTGGCCTAGTTTCACAAACGGATATCCATTCTATCACGTATACCCGAAGGCCAGCATTGAACTGACCCTTACTACTTCTTCAACACAGCATCTCACTCCTGTCCTTCCAGGGGGCAGTTAAGGGTCAACGCCCATGCTGGGGGGCGCGCGAGAGAAGGACAGACAGAGCGCAAGAGAGAGAGACAGACAGAGTGCGACACAGAGAGAGAGACAGACAGAGTGCGACACAGAGAGAGAGAAAGACAAAGCGCAAGAGCGAGACAGAGAGACTGACACAGAGGGCCGTGGTCAGGAGGGGGGACACAGAGGGCCGTGGTCAGGAGGGGGGACAGAGAGGGCCGTGGTCAGGAGGGGGGACAGAGAGGGCCGTGGTCAGGAGGGGGGACAGAGAGGGCCGTGGTCAGGAGGGGGGACAGAGAGGGCCGTGGTCAGGAGGGGGGACAGAGAGGGCCGTGGTCAGGAGGGGGGACAGAGAGGGCCGTGGTCAGGAGGGGGGACAGAGAGGGCCGTGGTCAGGAGGGGGGGACAGAGAGGGCCGTGGTCAGGAGGGGGGACAGAGAGGGCCGTGGTCAGGAGGGGGGACAGAGAGGGCCGTGGTCAGGAGGGGGGACAGAGAGGGCCGTGGTCAGGAGGGGGGACAGAGAGGGCCGTGGTCAGGAGGGGGGACAGAGAGGGCCGTGGTCAGGAGGGGGGACAGAGAGGGCCGTGGTCAGGAGGGGGGACAGAGAGGGCCGTGGTCAGGAGGGGGGACAGAGAGGGCCGTGGTCAGGAGGGGGGACAGAGAGGGCCGTGGTCAGGAGGGGGGACAGAGAGGGCCGTGGTCAGGAGGGGGGACAGAGAGGGCCGTGGTCAGGAGGGGGGACAGAGAGGGCCGTGGTCAGGAGGGGGGACAGAGAGGGCCGTGGTCAGGAGGGGGGACAGAGAGGGCCGTGGTCAGGAGGGGGGACAGAGAGGGCCGTGGTCAGGAGGGGGGACAGAGAGGGCCGTGGTCAGGAGGGGGGACAGAGAGGGCCGTGGTCAGGAGGGGGGACAGAGAGGGCCGTGGTCAGGAGGGGGGACAGAGAGGGCCGTGGTCAGGAGGGGGGACAGAGAGGGCCGTGGTCAGGAGGGGGGACAGAGAGGGCCGTGGTCAGGAGGGGGGACAGAGAGGGCCGTGGTCAGGAGGGGGGACAGAGAGGGCCGTGGTCAGGAGGGGGGACAGAGGGGGCCGTGGTCAGGAGGGGGGACAGAGGGGGCCGTGGTCAGGAGGGGGGACAGAGGGGGCCGTGGTCAGGAGGGGGGACAGAGGGGGCCGTGGTCAGGAGGGGGGACAGAGGGGGCCGTGGTCAGGAGGGGGGACAGAGGGGGCCGTGGTCAGGAGGGGGGACAGAGGGGGCCGTGGTCAGGAGGGGGGACAGAGAGGGCCGTGGTCAGGAGGGGGGACAGAGAGGGCCGTGGTCAGGAGGGGGGACAGAGAGGGCCGTGGTCAGGAGGGGGGACAGAGAGGGCCGTGGTCAGGAGGGGGGACAGAGAGGGCCGTGGTCAGGAGGGGGGACAGAGAGGGCCGTGGTCAGGAGGGGGGACAGAGAGGGCCGTGGTCAGGAGGGGGGACAGAGAGGGCCGTGGTCAGGAGGGGGGACAGAGAGGGCCGTGGTCAGGAGGGGGGACAGAGAGGGCCGTGGTCAGGAGGGGGGACAGAGAGGGCCGTGGTCAGGAGGGGGGACAGAGAGGGCCGTGGTCAGGAGGGGGGACAGAGAGGGCCGTGGTCAGGAGGGGGGACAGAGAGGGCCGTGGTCAGGAGGGGGGACAGAGAGGGCCGTGGTCAGGAGGGGGGACAGAGAGGGCCGTGGTCAGGAGGGGGGACAGAGAGGGCCGTGGTCAGGAGGGGGGACAGAGAGGGCCGTGGTCAGGAGGGGGGACAGAGAGGGCCGTGGTCAGGAGGGGGGACAGAGAGGGCCGTGGTCAGGAGGGGGGACAGAGAGGGCCGTGGTCAGGAGGGGGGACAGAGAGGGCCGTGGTCAGGAGGGGGGACAGAGAGGGCCGTGGTCAGGAGGGGGGACAGAGAGGGCCGTGGTCAGGAGGGGGGACAGAGAGGGCCGTGGTCAGGAGGGGGGACAGAGAGGGCCGTGGTCAGGAGGGGGGACAGAGAGGGCCGTGGTCAGGAGGGGGGACAGAGAGGGCCGTGGTCAGGAGGGGGGACAGAGAGGGCCGTGGTCAGGAGGGGGGACAGAGAGGGCCGTGGTCAGGAGGGGGGACAGAGAGGGCCGTGGTCAGGAGGGGGGACAGAGAGGGCCGTGGTCAGGAGGGGGGACAGAGAGGGCCGTGGTCAGGAGGGGGGACAGAGAGGGCCGTGGTCAGGAGGGGGGACCGAGAGGGCCGTGGTCAGGAGGGGGGACAGAGAGGGCCGTGGTCAGGAGGGGGGACAGAGAGGGCCGTGGTCAGGAGGGGGGACAGAGAGGGCCGTGGTCAGGAGGGGGGACAGAGAGGGCCGTGGTCAGGAGGGGGGACAGAGAGGGCCGTGGTCAGGAGGGGGGACAGAGAGGGCCGTGGTCAGGAGGGGGGACAGAGAGGGACGTGGTCAGGAGGGGGGACAGAGAGGGACGTGGTCAGGAGGGGGGACAGAGAGGGACGTGGTCAGGAGGGGGGACAGAGAGGGACGTGGTCAGGAGGGGGGACAGAGAGGGACGTGGTCAGGAGGGGGGACAGAGAGGGACGTGGTCAGGAGGGGGGACAGAGAGGGACGTGGTCAGGAGGGGGGACAGAGAGGGACGTGGTCAGGAGGGGGGACAGAGAGGGACGTGGTCAGGAGGGGGGACAGAGAGGGACGTGGTCAGGAGGGGGGACAGAGAGGGACGTGGTCAGGAGGGGGGACAGAGAGGGACGTGGTCAGGAGGGGGGACAGAGAGGGACGTGGTCAGGAGGGGGGACAGAGAGGGACGTGGTCAGGAGGGGGGACAGAGAGGGACGTGGTCAGGAGGGGGGACAGAGAGGGACGTGGTCAGGAGGGGGGAACGGAGAGCTACGTGGTCAGGAGGGGGGAACGGAGAGGTACGTGGTCAGGTGGGGGGACAGAGATCCAGCCACTGCCACCTTGGGAAATGGGTTGTGTGTAAACACCTACCTCTCTTCCTGTTGGCTCGGTCTTTCACCACCAACCCCAGTCCCACCATCTTGGGACCTGCCCCATAAATCTGCAGCTTCTTCAGTTCCGGATTCTTGGCGATGTCTGCCTCTGTTGGCTCCGTCTGGGGGGAATAACGGGGAAAGAGAAACACAGTGAGGATGATCAGCCCGAGCTGGAAGCTGATCAGAGGGCTGCTCTCCTCCTCCCTCTGTCCCCGCCTGGCTGGCTGGCCCTTGAACAGAGTGCAGCATTCCCCTCACTCCTCACACGCTCCCCATCACCCAGTGATAGCGCAGCGAGACATGGAAGGTCGCAGACTGAACTTTGTTCAGCGAGACAGCTAACACCACCAGAGACCGCAGTACGGGCTGGTCATACAGGCCCTCTCCAACTGTTCTGCTATCCCAGTACCATCAGGGCTGACTCTCGTTTACCCAACCCTGGAGAACCGGACTAGCCCCAGACTGAAACGATGGTATCTCTCACAACCATCTGTGATCGGGACTGCACAGATTCACAACCCTCGGAACCTGAAACACAATGGGGCCGAAGGGCCTCTTTCTGTGCTGTTATAAAACTCCATGTGCCCTGCCATCCCTCCCCATTCCCTGATCAGGGGTGTGGTACGATCCCTCAGACCCCCTTCGAAACCTCGCACATCTCAGCGAGGTGTCTCCCCACCCCCCTCGTTCTGCTGAACTCTGGAGAAAAAGCAGGCAGATTTAACCCCCTCTTCAGCAAAGGGCCCAGGGAACCTTTCCCGTGCAGTGCCTGACAGAAACACATCATTCCCAAAACGTGGACTCCGGAACTGCCCCACAGGGAGTACAACACCTGGTTCCTGGGGTGAGGGGACTGTCCTGTCCTGTCTGCACAGGCTAGCGAGTTAGGCCGCAGCGAGTGTTCCATGTCCATTATGGGAATTGTACTGGAGAAGGTCCAGAGGAGATTGTTGCCGGAGATGGAGCAACTCAGCTGTGATGAGAAAGCGGAAAAGCTGGGGGTGTTTACCTCCGAGCAGGGAAGCTCAGTGGGAGGGGGGAGTGATCTGATTGAGGTGTACAACATTCTGAGAGGCACAGGCAGAGTAGAGTAGGTAAGAAACATCATTCCCTCCTTAATCAAGGGCTCAATGACCAGAGAGGACACAGTCCGAAGGTCAGGAGCAGGAACGTCTGAGAGAATTTGAGGCAAACTTCTTTTCCCACCCAGAGGATGGTGTGTGTGTGTCTGTCTGTCTGTCTGTGCTTGTGTCCAAACCCAACAGCTTCCCAGGCAGGAGGACCCAGAATACCGTGAGCTGGGGGGGATCAAATTGAGACAGTGGGCTTGAGCTACAACAGCAGGTGCCCACCTTGCCCCTCTACCCCACACCTTAAAGGCAGTGTGCCAGGCACTTCCTCCCCATGAGCCCAGTCTAGTGTGAGGGAGTGTATGTGTGAGTGCATGTCTGTGCATGTGTGCGCACTCCCGCATATACATATCTGTACGCATAAGCTTGCCTGTGAAGAAGTGCATGCATATCTGCCCATCTCAGTATGCATGCGCATATCCGTCACTGTACGTGTGCGCGCCCCTGGCCATATCCGTCACTGTACGTGCGTGCGCCCCCGGCCATATCCGTCACTGTACGCGCGTGCGCCCCCGGCCATATCCGTCACTGTACGCGCGTGCGCCCCCGGCCATATCCGTCACTGTACGCGCGTGCGCCCCCGGCCATATCCGTCACTGTACGCGCGTGCGCCCCCGGCCATATCCGTCACTGTACGCGCGTGCACCCCCGGCTATATCCGTCACTGTACGTGCGTGCGCCCCCGGCCATATCCGTCACTGTACGTGCGTGCGCCCCCGGCCATATCCGTCACTGTACGCGCGTGCGCCCCCGGCCATATCCGTCACTGTACGCGCGTGCGCCCCTGGCCATATCCGTCACTGTACGCGCGTGCGCCCCTGGCCATATCCGTCAGGGTACAGGTGCGCACGTGCCTGTGCATATCCATCTGAGTACAGGTGTGCACGCACCTGCGCATATCCGTCTGTGTACATGCGCGTGTGCCTGTGCATATCCGTCTGTGTACATGCGCTCGCACATGCCTCTGTGTATCCATCTGCGTACATGCACGCATGCCTGCGCCTGTCTGTGTACATGCGCACGCACGCCTGCATGTATGTGTACATGCGCACGTGCGCGTATCTATCTGTGTACATGCGCACATGCACAGGCCTACGCGTATCTGTGTACATGCCCCCGCCTGCGCATATCTGTGTAGGTGCGCATGTGCGCATACCTGTACATGTCTGTCTGTGTACTTGCATGTATACGTGTGCATGCGTGCATGCCTGTGCACATCTATGTACGCGCGCACGTGCATATCTGTCTGTGTACGTACGCACGCGCATGCCTGTGCATACGTCTGTATACATGCGCGCGCCTGTGCATATATATCTCTGTACAGATATGCGCAGAGGGTGCCTCTGCATACCTGCCTGTGTACAGATGTGCGTGTTCCTGTGCATATCCATCTCTGTACAGATGTGCGCAGAGCACACCTGTGCATATGTCTGTGCACTTTTGCATGCCTCTGCATACCTGCCTGTGTACAGATGGGAGTGCGTGCCTGTGCATATCTGTGCATGTGTGCAAGCATGCCTGTACAAGCGTGCGCACTTACATATCTGTGTACATGTGTGCGCGCCTGTGCATATATGTGCACGCCTGCATGACTGTGTACGTTTGTGCGCACAACTGTGTAGGTATGCGCGTTTCAATACATCTGTGTGCATGCCTACCTGTGTTAGTCTATGCGTGCAAGCCGGCGCACGTGCGTGCACACTTGTTTGCGCATATCTGCCTGCGTAAGCACGCGCGCACGTGTTCACACCTGTGTGCGTAAGCACGCACGCACGTGTTCACACCTGTGTGCGTAAGCACGCGCGCACGTGTTCACACCTGTGTGCGTAAGCACGCGCGCACGTGTTCACACCTGTGTGCGTAAGCACGCGCGCACGTGTTCACACCTGTGTGCGTAAGCACGCGCGCACGTGTTTACACATATCTGTCTGCGTAAGCACGCGCGCACGTGATCACACATATCTGTCTGCGTAAGCACGCGCGCACGTGATCACACATATCTGTCTGCGTAAGCACGCGCGCACGTGTTTACACATATCTGTCTGCGTAAGCACGCGCGCACGTGTTTACACATATCTGTCTGCGTAAGCACGCGCGCACGTGTTTACACATATCTGTCTGCGTAAGCACGCGCGCACGTGTTTACACATATCTGTCTGCGTAAGCACGCGCGCACGTGTTTACACATATCTGTCTGCGTAAGCACGCGCGCACGTGTTTACACATATCTGTCTGCGTAAGCACGCGCGCACGTGTTTACACATATCTGTCTGCGTAAGCACGCGCGCACGTGTTTACACATATCTGTCTGCGTAAGCACGCGCGCACGTGTTTACACATATCTGTCTGCGTAAGCACGCGCGCACGTGTTTACACATATCTGTCTGCGTAAGCACGCGCGCACGTGTTTACACATATCTGTCTGCGTAAGCACGCGCGCACGTGTTTACACATATCTGTCTGTAAGCACACGCGCACGTGTTTACACATATCTGTCTGTAAGCACACGCGCACGTGTTTACACATATCTGTCTGTAAGCACACGCGCACGTGTTTACACATATCTGTCTGCGTAAGCACACGCGCACGTGTTTACACATATCTGTCTGTAAGCACACGCGCACGTGTTTGCACATATCTGTCTGCGTAAGCACGCGCGCACGTGTTTACACATATCTGTCCGTGTAAGCACGCGCGCACGTGTTTACACATATCTGTCTGTAAGCACACGCGCACGTGTTTACACATATCTGTCTGTAAGCACACGCGCACGTGTTTACACATATCTGTCTGCGTAAGCACACGCGCACGTGTTTACACATATCTGTCTGTAAGCACACGCGCACGTGTTTACACATATCTGTCTGTAAGCACACGCGCACGTGTTTACACATATCTGTCTGTAAGCACACGCGCACGTGTTTACACATATCTGTCTGTAAGCACACGCGCACGTGTTTACACATATCTGTCTGTAAGCACACGCGCACGTGTTTACACATATCTGTCTGCGTAAGCACACGCGCACGTGTTTACACATATCTGTCTGCGTAAGCACACGCGCACGTGTTTACACATATCTGTCTGTAAGCACACGCGCACGTGTTTACACATATCTGTCCGTGTAAGCACGCGCGCACGTGTTTACACATATCTGTCCGTGTAAGCACACGCGCACGTGTTTACACATATCTGTCCGTGTAAGCACACGCGCACGTGTTTACACATATCTGTCCGTGTAAGCACACGCGCACGTGTTTACACATATCTGTCCGTAAGCACACGCGCACGTGTTTACACATATCTGTCCGTGTAAGCACACGCGCACGTGTTTACACATATCTGTCCGTGTAAGCACACGCGCACGTGTTTACACATATCTGTCTGTAAGCACACGCGCACGTGTTTACACATATCTGTCCGTGTAAGCACGCGCGCACGTGTTTACACATATCTGTCCGTGTAAGCACACGCGCACGTGTTTGCACATATCTGTCCATGTAAGCACACGCGCACGTGTTTACACATATCTGTCCGTGTAAGCACACGCGCACGTGTTTACACATATCTGTCTGTAAGCACACGAGCACGTGTTTACACATATCTGTCCATGTAAGCACACGCGCACGTGTTTACACATATCTGTCCGTGTAAGCACACGCGCACGTGTTTGCACATATCTGTCCATGTAAGCACACGCGCACGTGTTTACACATATCTGTCCGTGTAAGCACACGCGCACGTGTTTACACATATCTGTCTGTAAGCACACGCGCACGTGTTTACACATATCTGTCTGTAAGCACACGCGCACGTGTTTACACATATCTGTCCGTGTAAGCACGCGCGCACGTGTTTACACATATCTGTCCGTGTAAGCACACGCGCACGTGTTTGCACATATCTGTCCATGTAAGCACACGCGCACGTGTTTACACATATCTGTCCGTGTAAGCACACGCGCACGTGTTTACACATATCTGTCTGTAAGCACACGCGCACGTGTTTACACATATCTGTCCGTGTAAGCACACGCGCACGTGTTTACACATATCTGTCCGTAAGCACACGCGCACGTGTTTACACATATCTGTCCGTGTAAGCACACGCGCACGTGTTTACACATATCTGTCTGTAAGCACACGCGCACGTGTTTACACATATCTGTCCGTGTAAGCACACGCGCACGTGTTTACACATATCTGTCCGTGTAAGCACACGCGCACGTGTTTACACCTATCTGTCCGTGTAAGCACACGCGCACGTGTTTACACATATCTGTCCGTGTAAGCACACGCGCACGTGTTTACACATATCTGTCCGTGTAAGCACACGCGCACGTGTTTACACATATCTGTCTGTAAGCACGCGCGCACGTGTTTACACATATCTGTCCGTGTAAGCACACGCGCACGTGTTTACACATATCTGTCTGTAAGCACACGCGCACGTGTTTACACATATCTGTCTGTAAGCACACGCGCACGTGTTTACACATATCTGTCTGTAAGCACACGCGCACGTGTTTACACATATCTGTCTGTAAGCACACGCGCACGTGTTTACACATATCTGTCCGTAAGCACGCGCTTGCACATATCTGTCTGCGTAAGCACACGCGCACGTGTTTACACATATCTGTCTGCGTAAGCACACGTGCACGTGTTTACACATATCTGTCTGTAAGCACACGCGCACGTGTTTACACATATCTGTCCGCGTAAGCACACGCGCACGTGTTTACACATATCTGTCTGCGTAAGCACACGAGCACGTGTTTACACATATCTGTCTGTAAGCACACGCACACGTGTTTACACATATCTGTCCGTGTAAGCACACGCGCACGTGTTTACACATATCTGTCTGTGTAAGCACGCGCGCACGTGTTTACACATATCTGTAAGCACACGCGCACGTGTTTACACATATCTGTCTGTAAGCACACGCGCACGTGTTTACACATATCTGTCCGTGTAAGCACACGCGCACGTGTTTACACATATCTGTCTGCGTAAGCACACGCGCACGTGTTTACACATATCTGTCTGTAAGCACACGCGCACGTGTTTACACATATCTGTCCGTGTAAGCACGCGCGCACGTGTTTACACATATCTGTCCGTGTAAGCACACGCGCACGTGTTTACACATATCTGTCTGTAAGCACACGCGCACGTGTTTACACATATCTGTCTGTAAGCACACGCACACGTGTTTACACATATCTGTCCGTGTAAGCACACGCGCACGTGTTTACACATATCTGTCCGTGTAAGCACGCGCGCACGTGTTTACACATATCTGTCCGTGTAAGCACGCGCGCACGTGTTTACACATATCTGTCTGTGTAAGCACGCGCGCACGTGTTTACACATATCTGTAAGCACACGCGCACGTGTTTACACATATCTGTCTGTAAGCACACGCGCACGTGTTTACACATATCTGTCCGTGTAAGCACACGCGCACGTGTTTACACATATCTGTCTGCGTAAGCACACGCGCACGTGTTTACACATATCTGTCTGTAAGCACACGCGCACGTGTTTACACATATCTGTCTGTGTAAGCACACGCGCACGTGTTTACACATATCTGTAAGCACACGCGCACGTGTTTACACATATCTGTAAGCACACGCGCACGTGTTTACACATATCTGTCTGTAAGCACACGCGCACGTGTTTACACATATCTGTCCGTGTAAGCACACGCGCACGTGTTTACACATATCTGTATGAGGAAAACCCTGTTCTAAGCTAAACAGAAGCTCAGGGGCACAGCCCTCCAGTTACCCGACAGTGAGACACACCCAGGGATGTGCAGGTTAGGGTGGGATTGGCCGTGCTAAATTGTCCCCGTAGTGCCCAGTGATGTGCAGGTTAGTGTGGATTGGCCGTGCTAAATTGTCCCGTAGTGCCCAGGGATGTACAGGTTAGGGTGGGATTGGCCGTGCTAAATTGTCCCGTAGTCCCCAGGGATGTGCAGGTTAGGGTGGGATTGGCCGTGCTAAATTGTCCCGTAGTCCCCAGGGATGTGCAGGTTAGGGTGGATTGGCCATGCTAAATTGTCCCATAGTGCCCAGGGATGTGCAGGTTAGGGTGGGATTGGCCGTGCTAAATTGTCCCGTAGTGCCCAGGGATGTACAGGTTAGGGTGGGATTGGCCGTGCTAAATTGTCCCGTAGTCCCCAGGGATGTGCAGGTTAGGGTGGATTGGCCATGCTAAATTGTCCCATAGTGCCCAGGGATGTGCAGGTTAGGGTGGGATTGGCCGTGCTAAATTGTCCCGTAGTGCCCAGGGATGTACAGGTTAGGGTGAGATTGGCCGTGCTAAATTGTCCCGTAGTCCCCAGGGATGTGCAGGTTAGGGTGGATTGGCCATGCTAAATTGTCCCATAGTGCCCAGGGATGTACAGGTTAGGGTGGATTGGCCGTGCTAAATTGTCCCCGTAGTGCCCAGGGATGTGCAGGTTAGGGTGGGTTGGCCGTGCTAAATTGTCCCCGTAGTGCCCAGGGATGTGCAGGTTAGGGTGGATTGGCCGTGCTAAATTGTCCCGTAGTGCCCAGGGATGTGCAGGTTAGGGTGGGATTGGCCGTGCTAAATTGTCCCCGTAGTGCCCAGGGATGTGCAGGTTAGGATGGATTGGCCGTGCTAAATTGTCCCCGTAGTGCCCAGGGATGTGCTGGTTAGGGTGGATTGGCCATGCTAAATTGTCCCATAGTGCGCAGGGATGTGCAGGTTAGGGTGGATTGGCCGTGCTAAATTGTCCCCGTAGTGCCCAGGGATGTGCAGGTTAGGGTGGATTGGCCGTGCTAAATTGTCCCATAGTGCCCAGGGATGTGCAGGTTAGGGTGGGATTGGCCGTGCTAAATTGTCCCATAGTGCGCAGGAATGTGCAGGTTAGGGTGGATTGGCCGTGCTAAATTGTCCCCGTAGTGCCCAGGGATGTGCAGGTTAGGGTGGATTGGCCGTGCTAAATTGTCCCCTAGTGCCCAGGGATGTGCAGGTTAGGGTGGATTGGCCGTGCTAAATTGTCCCGTAGTGCCCAGGGATGTGCAGGTTAGGGTGGGATTGGCCGTGCTAAATTGTCCCCATAGTGCCCAGGGATGTGCAGGTTAGGGTGGGATTGGCCGTGCTAAATTGTCCCTGTAGTGCCCAGGGATGTGCAGGTTAGGGTGGATTGGCCGTGCTAAATTGTCCCGTAGTGCCCAGGGATGTGCAGGTTAGGGTGGATTGGCCGTGCTAAATTGTCCCATAGTGCCAGGGATGTGCAGGTTAGGGTGGATTGGCCGTGCTAAATTGTCCCGTAGTGCCCAGGGATGTGCAGGTTAGGGTGGGATTGGCCGTGCTAAATTGTCCCCATAGTGCCCAGGGATGTGCAGGTTAGGGTGGGATTGGCCGTGTTAAATTGTCCCGTAGTGCCCAGGGATGTGCAGGTTAGGGTGGGATTGGCCGTGCTAAATTGTCCCCATAGTGCCCAGGGATGTGCAGGTTAGGGTGGGATTGGCCGTGCTAAATTGTCCCCATAGTGCCCAGGGATGTGCAGGTTAGGGTGGGATTGGCCGTGCTAAATTGTCCCTGTAGTGCCCAGGGATGTGCAGGTTAGGGTGGGATTGGCCGTGCTAAATTGTCCCGTAGTGCCCAGGGATGTGCAGGTTAGGGTGGGTTGGCCGTGCTAAATTGTCCCCATAGTGCCCAGGGATGTGCAGGTTAGGGTGGGATTGGCCGTGCTAAATTGTCCCTGTAGTGCCCAGGGATGTGCAGGTTAGGGTGGGATTGGCTGTGCTAAATTGTCCCGTAGTGCCCAGGGATGTGCAGGTTAGGGTGGATTGGCCGTGCTAAATTGTCCCCATAGTGCCCAGGGATGTGCAGGTTAGGGTGGGATTGGCCGTGCTAAATTGTCCCCGTAGTGCCCAGGGATGTGCAGGTTAGGGTGGATTGGCCGTGCTAAATTGTCCCGTAGTGCCCAGGGATGTGCAGGTTAGGGTGGGATTGGCCGTGCTAAATTGTCCCGTAGTGCCCAGGGATGTGCAGGTTAGGGTGGATTGGCCGTGCTAAATTGTCCCATAGTGTCCAGGGATGTGCAGGTTAGGGTGGATTGGCCGTGCTAAATTGTCCCCGTAGTGCCCAGGGATGTGCAGGTTAGGGTGGATTGGCCGTGCTAAATTGTCCCGTAGTGCCCAGGGATGTGCAGGTTAGGGTGGATTGGCCGTGCTAAATTGTCCCATAGTGCCCAGGAATGTGCAGGTTAGGGTGGATTGGCCGTGCTAAATTGTCCCCGTAGTGCCCAGGGATGTGCAGGTTAGGGTGGATTGGCCGTGCTAAATTGTCCCGTAGTGCCCAGGGATGTGCAGGTTAGGGTGGATTGGCCGTGCTAAATTGTCCCATAGTGCCCAGGGATGTACAGGTTAGGGTGGGATTGGCCATGCTAAATTGTCCCATAGTGCCCAGGGATGTGCAGGTTAGGGTGGGATTGGCCATGCTAAATTGTCCCATAGTGCCCAGGGATGTGCAGGTTAAGTGAGTTAACCGTGGGGAATGCAGGGATAGGGTAGGGGGGTGGGTCTGGGGATGCTCTCCGGATGGTTAGTGTGGATTCAATGTGCCGAACGGGCTGCCTCCACACTGTCGAGATACGACGATAGGAACAGCCCTGACAAGACCAACAGTGGAGAAAGCGACAGAAACCAGACAGCGTCTGTGGAGGGTGAAACAGGGTTAATGTGTTAACTTGGTAATGATGGCTTTTCTAAAGTGAAAGGTGCTGGAGAACTGGTTTTATTCAAACAATGTATTTGGCAGGTACATGAGGAAATAGGGGCCAGCTGGTGGCGAGGCCCAGCACAAACCTCTGGCGGTGAGGGAGGAAGCGAGATTGTAAACCAAGGTGGGAAAGCCACCTCGCTCTCACACAAACACTGCTGTTACCGGCCTACTAGAACATTCCAACATGCCCAGGGAACTAAACCCTGGTCCCACCTTCTCACCTCGACATTTCAATAGAGAATTCCACAACTGCAGAAAGTGACACCATTATACCTATTCCTCGGAGCGTACACTCCCCCCACAGCCTGGTCTTGTTAATGTCTTCTTTCACTGTGCCCTGGAGTGGAGAGGATCTCTTCCCTTCCCAATCACACCTTAATTTACATCCATTTCAAACAATCACAGGGCCCTCAAAGGCATGTTCCACCATTCAGTGGGCCCCTGGCTGGTCTGTAACCGAAACCCACCTCCCCTGCCTTGGGCCCATATCCTCCAATGGAGCTGCTGCACAAACATTTCTCTCTCTCTGATCCAGCATCCACAACTGTTTCTGGAACAGAGTGCCAAGCCTTGACTGAACTATCCCAACAGCCTTTAGTTACACTGACGTTAATCCAGCGTGCTCAGGGCAAACACTCCTGTTTCTGGCAGCCAGGGTTCCTGCATTCAACCAGGCTAACAGCTGGAACCTGGGACCTCCACCTGGCTGACCTAGTTATAATCACCCCATCTCGACCCCCGCACCGCCCCCCCCCAAAGAACCTTCTGACAATAGGTCACTGCATTCAAACCGCTCTCTGTTTCTCCTTCCACAGACACTGCCAAGTTTCTCCAGCAACTAACTCACTGCTCGTTTCAGATTTACGGCACCTACAGGATTTCGACTTTAGAAGCACCAACAGGAACAGGTCAGAGGCTGGGGATCCTGCAGTGAGTGACTCCCCTCCTGACTCTCCCCCCCCCCCCCCCCCCCCCCCATCGGGTCAGAGGCTGGGAATCCTGCAGCGAGTGACTCCCCTCCTGACTCTCCCCCCCCATCGGGTCAGAGGCTGGGAATCCTGCAGCGAGTAACTCCCCTCCTGACTCTCCCCCCCCCATCGGGTCAGAGGCTGGGAATCCTGCAGCGAGTAACTCCCCTCCTGACTCTCCCCCCCCCATCGGGTCAGAGGCTGGGAATCCTGCAGCGAGTAACTCCCCTCCTGACTCTCCCCCCCCCCATCGGGTCAGAGGCTGGGAATCCTGCAGCGAGTAACTCCCCTCCTGACTCTTCCCCCCCCCATCGGGTCAGAGGCTGGGAATCCTGCAGTGAGTAACTCCCCTCCTGACTCTCCCCCCAAAGCCCGGTCCCACCATCGGGTCAGAGGCTGGGAATCCTGCAGCGAGTAACTCCCCTCCTGACTCTCCCCCCAAAGCCCTGCCCCACCATCGCCAAGGCACAAGTCAGGAGGGTGAGGGAATACTCCCCACTTGCCCTGGACGGGGGCAGCTCCAACAACACTTGAGTAGCTCAACACAGTCCAGGGACAGAGCAACCCCACCCCCTCCACATTCGATCGACACACAGACCCCCACCTTCACTCCCTCCCCCTCCCTCCTCCCGACCTCCTGCTGTGGTATGATTTGGAGCACTGTCCCACTGACGAGACCGTTAGGCCATCGTCCCCCTGCTGTCCACAGTATCTCACCTCAGCCTGCAATCGCTTGGCTCTCCGTCCGTAACTGTTCATCTTGGAGGGCTGCACTGACTGGCGCAGAGGGATACTGTGAGGCTTGTACTCACGGTCTTTCTCCTCACTGTCGATCTGTGGCCCAGGCTGACACTGTCCATGGACAGACAGGGAGAAAGTAAAGTTACACAGACAACACCCCAGTACAGTTAGACACGAACCCCAGAGACCCGGTCATTCACCTCCCGGCAGCGCCCGCTCCCTCAGCGACGACCCTCCGGCAGCGCCCGCTCCCTCAGCGACGACCCTCCGGCAGCGCCCGCTCCCTCAGCGACGACCCTCCGGCAGCGCCCGCTCCCTCAGCGACGACCCTCCGGCAGCGCCCGCTCCCTCAGCGACGACCCTCCGGCAGCGCCCGCTCCCTCAGCGACGACCCTCCGGCAGCGCCCGCTCCCTCAGCGCTGACCCTCCGGCAGTGCCCGCTCCCTCAGCGCCGACCCTCCGGCAGCGCTGAGGGAGCGGGCACTGACTGCACCCAGTCCCAGGGCTGTATCACTTACCGCTAGGCTTGCTCCGGACTGGAAGGTGTCGAAAGGGTAGATGACCCTCTCGTAGTGAGAGCGCAGCAGGGATCCGATCCCCTTCCCAGGCGGATAGCCGAGCCGCTGGGCCACCCTAGACCACCGCCGGTCCCTACAGATGGCTTCATAGCCTCCCTCCTCGATGACGATCTGGGAGAAGGTAGCAGCGACACAGAGCACAGTGAGCAATGGGAGAATGCCCGACATGGAATTCACCCCTTTCCCAAGGATGGCTTTTACTGATTTCCAGGACTCGAGGCACGGAAAATCCAAATCAGCAACTACTCAATCTCAAGACAGCGCCTGTCCCTGGGAGGGTTTGATGGGGGGGACAGTGTAGAGGGAGCTTTACTCTGTATCTAACCCCATGCTGTCCCTGTCCCTGGGAGTGTTTGATGGTAGGACAGTGTAGAGGGAGCTTTACTCTGTATCTAACCCCATGCTGTCCCTGTCCCTGGGAGTGTTTGATGGGGGGACAGTGTAGAGGGAGCTTTACTCTGTATCTAACCCCGTGCTGTCCCTGTCCTGGGAGTGTTTGATGGGGGACAGTGTAGAGGGAGCTTTACTCTGTATCTAACCCCATGCTGTCCCTGTCCTGGGAGTGTTTGATGGGGGGGGACAGTGTAGAGGGAGCTTTACTCTGTATCTAACCCCATGCTGTCCCTGTCCTGGGAGTGTTTGATGGGGGGGGAACAGTGTAGAGAGAGCTTTACTCTGTATCTAACCCCGCGCTGTCTCTGTCCGGGGAGTGTTTGATGGGGGAGACAGTGTAGAGAGAGCTTTACTCTGTATCTCACCCCGCGCTGTCTCTGTCCGGGGAGTGTTTGATGGGGGGACAGTGTAGAGGGAGCTTTACTCTGTATCTAACCCCGCGCTGTCTCTGTCCGGGGAGTGTTTGATGGGGGGACAGTGTAGAGGGAGCTTTACTCTGTATCTAACCCCACGCTGTCTCTATCCGGGGAGTGTTTGATGGCGGACAGTGTAGAGAGAGCTTTACTCTGTATCTAACCCCGTGCTGTCTCTGTCCGGGGAGTGTTTGATGGGGGACAGTGTAGAGGGAGCGTTACTCTGTATCTAACCCCGTGCTGTCCCTGTCCCTGGGAGTGTTTGATGGGGGGACAGTGTAGAGGGAGCTTTACTCTGTATCTAACCCCATGCTGTCCCTGTCCTGGGAGTGTTTGATGGGGGGGGACAGTGTAGAGGGAGCTTTACTCTGTATCTAACCCCATGCTGTCCCTGTCCTGGGAGTGTTTGATGGGGGGGGAACAGTGTAGAGAGAGCTTTACTCTGTATCTAACCCCGCGCTGTCTCTGTCCGGGGAGTGTTTGATGGGGGAGACAGTGTAGAGAGAGCTTTACTCTGTATCTCACCCCGCGCTGTCTCTGTCCGGGGAGTGTTTGATGGGGGGACAGTGTAGAGGGAGCTTTACTCTGTATCTAACCCCGCGCTGTCTCTGTCCGGGGAGTGTTTGATGGGGGGACAGTGTAGAGGGAGCTTTACTCTGTATCTAACCCCACGCTGTCTCTATCCGGGGAGTGTTTGATGGCGGACAGTGTAGAGAGAGCTTTACTCTGTATCTAACCCCGTGCTGTCTCTGTCCGGGGAGTGTTTGATGGGGGACAGTGTAGAGGGAGCGTTACTCTGTATCTAACCCCGCGCTCTCTCTGTCCTGGGAGTGTTTGATGGGGAAAACAGTGTAGAGGGAGCGTTACTGTGAGTCCAACAGCATCCCCCACCCCCTCAGTGTGGGAGAGGTGTGAAGATTACAAAGCCCATCTGCATTGCTCTGACCTCCATTACCTTGTTCAGACTGTACAAGTCTAAAATACGCCGCTCCACATTGGGAATTTTTAATGTGGACCCCTGGAGTTCCCAGAACTTGGCGATCTGATCCAGGAAGTTTAACTTCACTCGGGTCTGGGCCTGTTCAGAAACAAACCAGGGAGAGGCTCAGAGAGAATTAACACCGAACAGCGGAACTGGCAGTGAGTGGCTCCTGAGGTGGGCAACGGAGTCTGTGCCCCAGCCCCAGGCACTGGAGGGTCAGCCCCCAACTACCTTCATTCACAACTGTTCACGAGGGTAAGACTGAACACATCTCAGCCCCCACCCCAACCCCGTCCACATCCTCCCCCAGACCACCCCACCCACTCCCGCCCCCCCAACCCCTTCCCTCAGCCCCCAATCTCTCACCTCCAGCTCGTTGAGGCGCTGGATCCGCGGAGTGAACTTGAAGTTATCAACCTCGACAGCGAAGGGGGGCTGCCAGTCCTGGGGGCGGGGGGGGGGGGGAAAGAGAGAAACAGGACGTTAGAATCCAAGCCGAGCACCTTCCCCAACGAGGGACACCTCCAGGCCCAATGCTAGCAGTTTGTAAACACTCCCTCACTGACACCAACCTGCCTGACTCCTCCCAAACACAGTCACAGCCCATTCAAATCCCCGCCTTCCACCTGCGATCACCAACCCCTTCCCCTTCATGAAGCCCTCTCTGGACATGGGCCGCAGCGGCTGGGTGACTATTGTGACCTGCCCCCAGCTGCCTCCTTGAACTGTCTGACTGAGGCCTGTTGGGGACAATTTCAGATCCAACCTGCAACCAGATGTAGGGTAGGTAAGGACAGCAAACCAGACGGGTTTTCACACATCAATCGATGGTGGATATCACAGTCACTGGCTCGTGAGGCAACATTTTATTGAACTGAGTTTAATTCCAGCTTGTTCCCAGAATGTAGGAGACCTGGGGGGGGGGGGGGGGGGGGGGGGGGTGACCTGATCAATGCCTATAAAACCACAAGGGGCAGGGACAAGTTGGATAGCCGACAGTGTTTCCCCAGGGTAGGAGTTTCTAAACCTAGAGGGGACAGGTTTACAGTGAGAGTAAGAGAAATATGAAAGGGTCGCACACTGTGGAGGGAGGGGGGGGTGAATCTCTGGAACAGGCTGTTAGAGGTGGTGGGGAGTACAATATTTGTCACTGTAAGAAACATTTGGACAGGTACGTGGATGGGAAGGGTGTAGGGGTATACGGTGCAAACACAGGAAATATGGGACGTGATTCACTGCGATAACGGGGCGGCATGGCCCAGTTGGGCCAAAGGGCCTGTTTCCATGCTGTAAGCCACTCAGTTAGCCCAGGGAGCTGTGACCCAGAACCAGAATCCGGGCGGAGATTGGGAGGAACGTCTTCTCTCAGAAGGGGTTGGGGGAAATCTGTGCCCACAGTGAGAAAGGGGATCAGACACTATCTTACTGGCTGGCAGGGCAGGCTGGTGAAATATTAATAACCTGAGGAATATAATGTCAGCGATAGCAATCCTCGATTGCTGCAAAAACCTCAAAAGGGTTCAGTATTGCCCTTTAGAGAAAGGAAATCTGCTGTCCTGACAGGCTGGGCCTATCGCTCGGCAGGCAGGCAGGCCCCACATCAACATGGCTGCTGCCTCACCAGGCCGTTAAGACAGGGCTCAGCAAGACACTGTCAGCTCATGGTGCAACAAGGGATTGGACCACACAGCCACGTCTAAACTGTCACCCTCAAAGCCCGAGGATTAACTGATTTTTTAAAAACAAAAAGCACTTTAGGGAAAATCAGGGCAGGGAAAGGTGACACAGGCAGGGGGACCGACACACACACACACACACACACACAGGCAGGGGGACAGACACACACAGGCAGGGGGACAGACACACACAGGCAGGGGACAGACACACACAGGCAGGGGGACAGACACACAGGCAGGCAGGGGGACAGACACACACACACACACACACACACACACACAGAGGCAGGCAGGCAGGGGGACAGACACACACACACACACACACACACACACACAGGCAGGCAGGCAGGGGGACAGACACACACAGGCAGGCAGGGGGACAGACACACACAGGCAGGCAGGGGGACAGACACACACAGGCAGGCAGGGGGACAGACACACACACAGGCAGGGGGACAGACACACACACACAGGCAGGGGGACAGACACACACAGGCAGGCAGGGGGACAGACACACACAGGCAGGCAGGGGGACAGACACACACACACAGGCAGGGGGACAGACACACACACACACAGGCAGGGGGACAGACACACTCCCACCCACTGGTAGGCCGTGGGGCAGACAGGGAAATATACAGACAGGCAGACTGACACACACAGGCAGGAGAGGTATAGACACACACAGGCAGGCAGGGGGACAGACACACACACACAGGCAGGGGGACAGACACACACACACAGGCAGGGGGACAGACACACACAGCAGGCAGGGGGACAGACACACACAGGCAGGCAGGGGGACAGACACACACAGGCAGGCAGGGGGACAGACACACACACACGCAGGCAGGGGGACAGACACACACACACGCAGGCAGGGGGACAGACACACACCAGGCAGGCAGGGGGACAGACACACTCCCACCCACTGGTAGGCAGTGGAGCAGACACAGGCTCAGTGCCTTTACACTGGAGTGAAATGTGGGGTTATTTGCCCTGTGACATGCAATGGTGGCTGCCCTGTGGAGAACACATTCACCCAAGTAGTGGGTGGCCCTTGGGGAAGCAGGGCAGTGCAGAGACAGACAGTCCCAATGTCATTGAAGCAGAACCCTCCCTTAGGCAATAGAGATGTGGAACTGGATAAGCCATCTGCTGGGGATAGAAACCAAACCACAAAATAACACACTCTAAATCCCCCAGAGGACAGAACTGTTTGTCTGCTGCCTTTTCGTAGACAAAGACGTCTCTCTGTGTACTGAGCGATGACCCTTCCTCACAGTCAGCAGCACTGAGAGGTAGGAGTGCTGTAGGGAACATCTCCCACCCACCCCGCCCCCTTTACCCAGAGGAGACAGCCACAGAGGAGCTGCTCAAACTGAAAGGGAGCAATGCCCCGAACGACAGGCAAACTGCAGCAAGGTTGGCGAGATTTATGCGGCGTATAACACCGAGTGAATGACCCTTTTATAGGATCAAGGCTGATCATTCAGCTCAGCCCCCCTACTCTTCACTGTCTGCTTTCATCCCTTTAGCCCAAGAACTAGATCTAACTTCTCAAAAACATAACACGTTGGCTTCAATCGCTTTCTGCAGCAGGAAATCCCACTTGGCTTTCTGGGTGAAGACAATTCTCCTCAGCTCAGTCCTGCCCCATATCCTTAACTGGGAGGCTGTGGTTCAGACTCCCTGGCCTTTCTGTCTTTCCCTGTCAGAGAATTCTGTGAGATGCCCCCGCACCCCCCCTCACTTTTGTAAACTCCAGTGAATATAGTCCTAAACGATCCCGTCCCACAGACACGGGCACACAGGGTAAAAGATTCATTTTAGCTGACGACCTCACAAATTCAAATTTCGCTTTGTTGCTGAGGAGGGGGTCTGGGTGGTCTGATAAGTGGGTCACTTGATGATGGAATGTGGGAACTGATGGGGAAGGCTGACAGAACATTGGGCTTTATTCCGAGGGAAATGGGAGGATAGAAATCAGGAAGACTTGCTCCATCTGTGCAGGGTGCTGGTGAGACCCCACAGGTGTCCAGTTCAGCTCCCCCTCACTGAGGGAGGGATAGACTCTCACCAGGGGCAGCTCAGGAAGGTTCCCTGGGGTGAAGGGGTCGCTCTTC
>NW_028270192.1:12008064-12060836 GCF_037043375.1 Chiloscyllium plagiosum | reverse complement strand
GCTTCCTGGCCGATCAGCTCGATCCCATCTACGTGGCCTACAACATGTGATTGGCGCGGGGGGGGGGAGCGGGGGCTTGTACAGATTCCGGGTGGCCCCGCGGGGTTTTTGGGGAGGTGGGTGGGGGGGGGAGAATCGGGGCGGGCTGACGTATTGGACAGCGGGGTCAAACAACCCTGAACCAACCCCCCCCCCCCCTGTAGCTTAACGCTGATCCGTACATTTCAAGTGGTTGGGAAATGGTCAATAAAGCTCATCGTCTCTCACACCCTCTCTCTCTCTCTCTCTCTCACACACCCCCTCTCTCATGCACACTCTCACGCCCTCACACTCACTCTAACGTGCACAGTGTCTCTCACACGGACACACTCTCTCTCACGCTCACATGCACACACTGTCTCACGCGGCCACTCGCTCACATGGACACACTCTCGCACACTGTCTCACACTGTCATGCACGCACTGTCTCTCACGTATGCACTCACATGCGGACACTCGTGCTCTCTCGCGCGTGCACTGTCATGCTGACACTCTTGCGCACTCACGCGTGCACTGTCATGCGTACACTCACTCACACGCGTGCACTGTCATGCAAACACCCTTGCACACTCACACGTGCACTGTCATGCGTACACTCACCCTCACGCGTGCACTGTCATGCGTACACTCACCCTCACGCGTGCACTGTCATGCGTACACATTCTCACATGTGCACTGTAATGCGTACACTCACTCGCACACGTGCACTGTCATGCGTACACTTACTCTCACACACACGTGCACTGTCATGCGTACACTTTCACACACACGTGCACTGTCATGCGTACACTCACTCTCACACACGTGTACTGTCATGCGTACACACACACGTGCACTGTCATGCGTACACTCACTCTCACACACACATGCACTGTCATGCATACACTCACACACACGCACTGTCATGCGTACACACTCTCACACACACGTGCACTGTCATGCGTACACTCACTCTCACACACACGTGCACTGTCATGCGTACACACACGTGCACTGTCATGCGTACACTCACTCTCACACACACGTGCACTGTCATGCATACACTCACTCTCACACACACGTGCACTGTCATGCGTACACTCACTCTCACACGTGCACTGTCATGCGTACACTCACTCTCACACATGTGCACTGTCATGCGTACACTCTCACACTCACACGTGCACTGTCATGCGTACACTCTTACACTCACACGTGCACTGTCATGCGTACACTCCCTCTCACACACACATGCACTGTCATGCGTACACTCTCACTTTCACACGTGCACTGTCATGCGTACACTCACACACTCACACGTGCACCGTCATGCAGACACTCACACACGTGCACTGTCATGCATACACTCCCTCTCACACACGTGCACTGTCATGCGTACACTCCCTCTCACACACGTGCACTGTCATGCGTACACTCCCTCTCACACACGTGCACTGTCATGCGGACACTCTCACTCTCACACATGCACTGTCATGTGTACACTCACACACTCACACACGTGCAGTCATGGGTACACTCTCACTCTCACACGTGCACCGTCATGCGTACACTCACACGTGCACCGTCATGCGTACACTCACTCTCACACACACGTGCACTGTCATGCGTACACTCCCTCTCACACACACGTGCACTGTCATGCGTACACTCCCTCTCACACACACGTGCACTGTCATGCGTACACTCCCTCTCACACACACGTGCACTGTCATGCGTACACTCCCTCTCACACACACGTGCACTGTCATGCGTACACTCACACTCACATGTGCACTGTCATGCGTACACTCCCTCTCACACACACGTGCACTGTCATGCGGACACTCTCTCACGCGCGCGCTGTCGCTCTCTCGCACTCTCTCACTCCGTCTCTCTCGTGTTTGCGCGTTTGTAGGTAGTCCATTCGACGTTTGAGCAGGCAAACGTGGCTTAACTCTGCTATCATTCCTTGTCGGACCCTGCACAGGTGTGGAGTGAAGTCAGACCGTTAGCATCAAAGGCAGCCATTTTGGGAGATGGTCATGCTCCATCGCTCACCACCTGACACTGGGTTATGGAGCCTGACACTTATATCCGCACAGATAGATATACACGCACACATGTGCATACACACACATGCACACACGCTAACAGGCGCACAAAGGTGCGCGTTCAGTCGTTTCATGCGGTTTGGAGTGGGGTGGGGGTGGGGGGGGGGGGGGAGGGTGGTGGTGTGGGGAATGGTGGGATTGGTCTCCAACCAGGAAGGGGAAAGTTAGGGAACACCTCTGTACCTTTCCTCTTGCCCTAAGCCTCCACCCCCCACCCCCCCCCCCCACCGAACCCTGCAGGGAGCCGGAGACTTTCTTTCCTCGGGACTCCAGCCCTTGTGCGCGTTGCAACCAGGCCGCGGTGTGCCCTGAGACTCCCGAATTCTTCGCCACCCACCCGGTCCCCGTGCGACCCGGCGTTATCTGACTGCTCCGGCGGACTCAGTCAGGAGTGTCCATGTGTGAGCCAGTCTCTGATCACCAGCTAGTCCCACCCACACGTCTGTCTGCGCAGCCTGTGTGCATGGTTCACGTGTGTCTTGTGTGTGTGTGTGTGTGTGATCCATGTCTACGTGCGTGGACTGTGTGCGTTTTCTGTATCTGTGTGCATGGTCCGCATGTATGTTCGGCATCCGTGTATGTGTTCTGCATCTGTGTGTGTTTTCTTTGTCCGTGTGCGCGGTCTGTGTGTTCTGTGTCTATGTGCGTGTTCTGTGTGTTGGACGTTATACTTTTACTTTGTGCATGCCATCTGTGTGTTCTGTGTCTGTGTGCATATTGTCTGTGTGCATATTCTGCGTGTGTAGTCCGTGTGCCTGTTCCATGTCTGTGTATGGGGTCCATGTGCCTGTTCTGTGTCTGTGTGCATATTCTGCGTGTGTAGTCCGTGTGCCTGTTCCGTGTCTGTGTATGGGGTCCATGTGCCTGTTCTGTGTCTGTGTGCATATTCTGCGTGTGTAGTCCGTGTGCCTGTTCCGTGTCTGTGTATGGGGTCCATGTGCCTGTTCTGTGTCTGTGTGCATATTCTGCGTGTGTAGTCCGTGTGCCTGTTCCGTGTCTGTGTAGGGGGTCCATGTGCCTGTTCTGTGTCTGTGTGCATATTCTGCGTGTGTAGTCCGTGTGCATATTCTGCGTGTGTAGTCCGTGTGCCTGTTCTGTGTCTGTGTGTGTGGTCTGTGTGTGGAGTCCGTGTGCCTGTTGTGTGTGTGCATATTCTGCATGTCCTGTCCTGTTTCTGTGTGTGGGGTCCGTGTGCCTGTTCTGTGTCTGTGTGCATATTCTGTGTGTGTAGTCCGTGTGCATATTCTGCGTGTGTAGTCCGTGTGCCTGTTCTGTGTCTGTGTGTGTGGTCTGTGTGTGGAGTCCGTGTGCCTATTGTGTGTGTGCATATTCTGCATGGCCTATCCTGTGTCTGTGTGTGGGGTCCGTGTGCCTGTTCTGTCTGTGTGCATATTCTGTGTGTGTAGTCCGTATGCCTGTGTGCATATTCTGCGTGTGTAGTCCGTGTGCCTGTTCTGTGTCTGTGTGTGTGGTCTGTGTGTGGAGTCCGTGTGCCTATTGTGTGTGTGCATATTCTGCATGGCCTATCCTGTGTCTGTGTGTGGGGTCCGTGTGCCTGTTCCGTGACTGTGCGCGTGGTATGTGTACATGTGTATACCCTGACACATTGTGCACACGCACATTCAGCGAGCTACTCCACACAAACATTTTGTCCGTGTGTGCGAATGTGTTCTGTCCTATGAGCATGTACACAGTCTGTGTGGGCATTGTGTATGTCTACACGCGGGCGCTTTCTGTTTCTGCGCGTACCTTCTCTACACGTGCGTTCTGTGTGTGTGCACAGCCAAGCACAGATTGTTGGCGTGCTCAGTGTGTGCGCGCACACAGGCGGCACACATTCCTGATGCGTGTGGGTATGTCAACAGAGCGTGCATGTGTTCCTGTGTGCCTCAGTTCTATGTGGTGCCCGTCAGTGCTGGGGTGGGTGGGTGCACATCGGGGTGACCCTGTGTCTGCGCTGCCCATGTGCACACATGTACAGCCTCTCTGCGTGCACCTGTTGGTGTGGAGTCCCAACTTGCATGGGGAGTGGACTTGCCTTGGGTCTCCATCTATCCCTCCCTATCTCTCTCCACTACTTCCGCTGAGTTTGTCAAGTGTTAGGCCCTGTCTCTATGTACATAGTCTACATATAAACGATGTATTAATATTTACACGTATAGTGACCTGCAGCACAGTGGGAGATTGCTTGGGGGTCCTGCGGAGTGGGGATTAATCCTACGTGTAGAATATTCGTAATGGTCACTGCTGCATGTGACTGTCTTGCAATGGTCACAACGTCTTGCGAACGTGCAAAATCCATAACGGCGGAGAGGACGATCCTGGGTGTACACGGTAAGCCCTGGGAGACGAAGTTCCAGGAGGTACTTGAGGGGTGGGGGTTGTGGGTCGTCGGCCTGATCCGATCCAATCCAATCCTTCAGTCTGACGTCCCACAGTTGGATCCATGTGGGGTTTCCCTAAAGCTTCCGAAGACCATCGCGATCCCATCTCAACTCCCAGGAAACGGAGGGCTGGGGTTGTGGTGCAACTGGACGGAGACGAGAGGAGGTTCCTTCTGTGTGTTGAATGGTCTGGTTCATTTCCGTTAGCTTCAACCCGCCCCCCCGACTCCATGTTGTCGCCTCCATGTCCGTTTCCTCCTTTTTGTACGTGTGATAATCGCTGTGTTTTTTTTCTAAGAAAACACTTCAAGGGCTAGAAACAAGATTAAAATTAAAGGCTTTTATTTTTGCTGCAATCGTTGCCCGGACAGGGGTCACTCACTAATGCGCACGCTGTGTTTTCTGGGAGTTATTATGCAAGGATGGGCGGGAGGGAGGCTGGGGTTGGTGGGGGGCACACGGCAGGCACGTCCGATTTCCCCGTGCACGCCGGGGCTCATTCCGGACGGGAATCGTGTGCCGCCGACGCCATGGCAGGGCTGACGTGGACCGGGTGGGGCGTTGCGACCCCGTGACCCAGCCGCCTCGTCCAGAGGCGCCGTTAGGGTTGGCACGTTGGCAGGGCCGCCACGCGTCCTCTTCCAGCCGCTCGGCATGCGGTCGCCCCTTGGCGTGTGCCCGCCGCTGTGGGGAGGGCGCGCTCCCCCATTTTCTGCCCGGCCGCCGCGGCAGCCATCTTGGCCGCCCACTGCCACCGTCATCGCTCGCCCCTTGTCGCCGTTTCGATATAAATGGCCGTGTCGTTTCCGAAAACCCGGTTTGGATGCGGTGATGATGGTGTTGACTTTCGATTGCCAGGAAAGAAATAGAACAGGTGCCCCTTTGGGCTTGGGACTTTTTTAGTAAAATTAACCATTGAATGATGGTAAAAGCTTCAGTTTTACCCCCCAACAGGGCTGAGGGGGTATTAAATACTATTTTAGAGCAGCTTCCGTCGAGTGAAATTTGGTTTCATTAGTTTTCTATAGGCCCCACTGTATTTCCCTTTGCAGTCCGTTGGCGGTTGACGCTTGAAAAAGCGCGGGAACCGCCCTTCGCTTCTTTCCCGCCTTTCGCCGTCGCACCTGGCAAACGTCTGGCCAATAGGAAGAGTCCGCCCCACGTGGGGTTCTACCAACCGGGAGAGCCTGTGCAGCGACGCCCAATAGGCGCGAGGTGGGCGGGGCCACGTCTCGGCGGATTTCCCCCCCCCCGCCCAACCAAGAGAGAGAGAGAGAGGGGCGTTCCCCTTCCCGGCACCCGACGGTTTGTCCACCAATGGAGCGAGGAGCTCACGGTACGCCCACGTGGGGTGCCGACCAATGGGCGTCGCCTCGCGGGCACGGGACGCGATCCGCCCTGCCAAATGCCCCCACGTGGGTGACCGACCAATCGGGAGAGAGCTCCGCCTCACCAGGTCGGCTGGGAGGGAAGAAGGGCCAGCCCGCAGGCACGGGCCAATGGGAGGGCACGGGGCGGGTCACGTGCTACGGCCGGGGGTGAGACCGTTGCGTCGGTTGGGATTTGAACTTTTGAACCGACCTTTTTTTTTAAAATTTGCCGCCATTCGGCTCTTCCTTCCCACACCCTCAAAACATAACATTAATTTCGGGATAATTAACGTAAGAAAGATATTTAGATAATTATTTCCAAATGTTTGCCCCTGGCTGGGGGGGGGGGGGGGGGGGAAGGACCCATGACCCATGACCCATGACCCATTTTGGAGATAATTGGCCTTTTGCCCCCTCCATACCTTCCCCCACCCCAAGGTAAATAATATTCCTCACCAGTTATCCAATATGTGTGTATTGGCATTTATTTGGGTTCTTTTTTTAATTCTTGGGGGGCTTTGAAAAGGAATTGGCGTTGTCCTTGACCTTTGACCCCCCCGGTTGACCTCCAATTCCCTTGACATTAACCACGCCGCACGCCCTCCCCATCCATCTCCCAAACCCCCACCCACGCATTTGACCCCCCCGACCCCACCCCTGACCCTGTGAGTGAAACACCCTGGTGCGGCGTTCGTGGTGGGGCTTGATCTCCGACCTCCCGCCACAGCCCTCCAACGCCACCCCATTTGCCCAGTTCATCTCTAATGTCTGCCCCCCACAAAACAAAACCTGCCTGCCACCCCACCTCCCCCAAAACCGGTGGGGTGGCCGCCCAGTCGAAAATAAAAGGTCGCCACCTTCCCTCAAGTCAAGTTGGCACTCCCGAGATGGGGAGGGATGCTTGTTGACCCTGGGCCGTGCTGTCCTGCCATGTTTTCTCTCCTACCACCCCCCCCCCCTCCATTCCACAGACATTCGCTCCCTGCCCCCGACCTCCAGTTAAGATGTCTAACTTCAGCTGCTAGTCCACCCTTATCAACGGGGTAGAGGTGACGTACCTCTTGACTCTGCCCCTGGTGGAACACAGAGCCAAGCCACTGTTGATCGAGTTGACCTTCCCTCAACCAATTCCTGATTAGCATCAAGCATCTTTTTTTGCCCCTTCAGTCCCAGATGAGGTAGATTTGAATCCTCCCTTTCTACGCACCCATGCCCCCTTTGACCCATCATCATCAACCCCTAATTCCTGCCCTCCGCGTGGATGGGGTAAAGTTGAACTTCGCTTGATGTCTCCTTGCTGACCCTCATACGTTGCGTATCCCCTCAGGTGGGACAGGTTTCGCACCCAGTGAACGCAGATGGGGTAGAGTGAACCACCCACACCCCCCCCAACTTTGACTTCCAAACACGGACCGTCTCCATCAATGGGGCAACCCTGCAATTTGCCCCATGATGGTGCGCCTTCAAACTCTAGCCTTTCCCATCGCTGGTGTAGAGTTGAGGCCCATCGCTGTTGACCAACCCCCCTCCCCAAACGCCCAATCTCCCCTCACTTGGGGTAGCGTTTGCCCTCCATGACCGTTCTCCTCCAAACTCTGACCCTTCCTCTTCAGATTGGGATAGAGTTGACACCACAAACCCACATCTCTCTCTCACACTCTCCCTGGCTCTGCTTCAGATAACACGGAATGGAGGGGAGGTTGAAGATCTCCTGGTCACGTCAGTCTGGGTAGAGCTCTTTCAGTTCAAAGAACAGGTGGAACACTGCCTTCGACCCCCCCTGCGTACCACACCCCACCCCATCCCTAATTGGGGGCAACTCTGAGTTGGTGGGGTAGGGAAGGGTGAGGGAGTTGGTGCTTCCCCCTCCCCCAGCACCTGTTGCCCCTCATCCATTTGGGGAGGGGGGAGAGGGGTTGAGGAACCTCTGCAAGTTGCCGGGTTCAATCTTGTACAATGCTGCTGGGGGGGGGGTTGTGGGGGAAGTTGGTGGAGGGAGGGAGTGTCAGAAATTGGGGGTGGTGGTAGGTGTTGGAGTGACGAGTCACCGAGGAGGGGGCTACCACATTCCGCCCCGCCCCACCCTACCTCCCGGTAGTGAGTGTGGGAGCCCCCCCTCCCCCCCGCCTGGGCGAGTGTTCCCTGACCCCCCTGACCCGTGCCTTGTCGATGGTGGGACAGGTTTCGGGGGGGGGGGGAGGGAGTGAGGAGCGGAGTTACTTGCTGCAGGATTCCCAGCCTCTGACCTGATCTCGTAGCCACAGGATTGATATGGGGCTGGGTCCCAGTTCAGTTTCTGCTCAATGGGATCCCCAGGATGTTGATAGTGGGGGGAGGGGGGGGGATTCAGTGACGGGAACGCCATTGAAAGTCAAGGGGGCGATGGTTAGATTCTCTCTCTCTCGTTGGAGATGGTAGCCCCCAGGATGTTGATAGTGGGGGGGAAGGGGGATTCAGTGACGGTAACGCCATTGAACGTCAAGGGGGCGATGAGTAGATTCGCTCTCTCTCTCTCTTGTTGGAGACGGTAGCCCCCAGGATGTTGATAGTGGGGGGGATGGGGGATTCAGTGACGGTAACGCCATTGAACGTCAAGAGGGCAATGGTTAGATTCGCTCTCTCTATCTCTTGTTGGAGACGGTAACCCCCAGGATGTTGATAGTGGGGGGGAAGAGGGATTCAGTGACGGTAACGCCATCGACGTCAAGGGGGCGATGGTTAGATTCTCTCTCGTTGGAGACAGTAACCCCCAGGATGTTGATAGTGGGGGGGATGGGGGATTCAGTGACGGTAACGCCATTGACGTCAAGGGGGCGATGGTTAGATTCTCTCTCACTCGTTGGAGATGGTAACCCCCAGGATGTTGATAGTGGGGGGGAAGTGGGATTCAGTGACGGTAACGCCATTGAACGTCAACGGGGCGATGATTAGATTCTCTCTCTCTGTGCTAAATTGTCCCGTAGTGCTCAGGGATGTGCAGGTTAGGGTGGGATGAGCCATGCGAAATTGTCCCATAGTGCTCAGGGATGTTCAGGTTACAGTGGGATTGGCCGTACTAAATTGTACCCGTAGTGCCCAGGGATGTGCAGGTTAGGGTGGGATTGGCCGTGCTAAATTGTCCCGTAGTGCCCAGGGATGTGCAGGTTAGGGTGGGATTGGCCGGGCTAAATTGTCCCCGCAATGCCTAAGGATGTGCAGGTTGGGGTGGGATTGGCCGTGCTAAATTGTCCTGTAGTGCCCAGGGATGTGCAGGTTAGGGTGGGATTGGCCATGCTAAATTGTCCCTGTAGTGTCCAGGGATGTGCAGGTTAGGGTGGGATTGGCCGTGCAAAATTGTCCCCGTCGTTCCCAGGGATGTGCAGGTTAGGGTGGATTGGCCGTGCTAAATTGTCCCGTAGTGCCCAGGGATCGGCGGGTTAGGATGGGGAGTGGCCGTGCTAAATTGTCCCGTAGTGCCCAGGGATGTGCAGGTTAGGGTGGGATTGGACGTGCTAAATTGTCCCGTAGTGCCCAGGGATGGGCGGGTTAGGGTGGGATTGGCCGTGCTAAATTGTCCCCGTAGTGCCCAGGGATGTGCAGGTTAGGGTGGGATTGGCCGTACTAAATTGTCCCCGTAGCGCCCAGGGATGTGCAGGTTAGGGTGGGATTGGCCGTGCTAAATTGTCCCGTAGTGCCCAGGGATGTGCAGGTTAGGGTGGGATTGGCCGTGCTAAATTGTCCTGTAGTGCCCAGGGAGGTGCAGGTGAGGCGAGATTGGCCGTGCTAAATTGTCCCCGTGGTGCCCAGGGATGTGCAGGTCAGGGTGGGATTGGCCGTGGTAAATTGTCCCATAGTGCCCAGGGATGTGCAGGTTAGGGTGGGATTGGCCGTGCTAAATGGTCCCGTAGTGCCCAGGGATGTACAGATTAGGGTGGGATTGGCCGTGCTAAATTGTCCCGTAGTGCCCAGGGAGGTGCAGGTGAGGCGAGATTGGCCGTGCTAAATTGTCCCATAGTGCCCAGGGATGTACAGGTTAGGGTGGGATCGGCCGTGCTAAATGGTCCCGTAGTGCCCAGGGACCGTGCAGGTTAGGGTGGGATTGGCCGTGCTAAATTGTCCCCGTAGTGTCCAGGGATGTGCAGGTTAGGGTGGGATTGGCCGTGCTAAATTGTCCCATAGTGCCCAGGGATGTGCAGGTTAGAGTGGGATTGGCCGTGCTAAATTGTCCCTGTAGTGCCCAGGGATGTACAGGTTAGGGTGGGATTGACCGTGCTAAATTGTCCCGGAGTGCCCAGTGATGTGCAGGTTAGGGTGGGATTGGCCGTGCTAAATTGTCCCCGTAGTGTCTAGGGATGTGCAGGTTAGGGTGGGATTGGCCGTGCTAAATTGTCCCGGAGTGCCCAGTGATGTGCAGGTTAGAGTGGGATTGGCCGTGCTAAATTGTCCCGTAGTGCCCAGTGATGTGCAGGATAGGGTGGGATTGGCCGTGCTAAATTGTCCCGTAGTGTCCATGGATGTGCAGGTTAGGGTGGGATTGGCCGTGCTACATTGTCCCCGTAGTGCCCAGGGATGTGCAGGTTAGGGTGGGATTGGCCGTGCTAAATTGTCCCGTAGTGCCCAGAATGAGCAGGTTAGGGTGGGATTGGCCATGCTAAATTGTCCCGTAGTGCCCAGAATGAGCAGGTTAGGGTGGGATTGGCCGTGCTAAATTGTCCCGTAGTGCCCAGGGATGTGCAGGTTAGGGTGGGATTGGCCGCGCTAAATTGTCCCGTAGTGCCCAGGGATGTGCAGGTTAGGGTGCGATTGGCCGCGCTAAATTGTCCCCGTAGTGCCCAGGAATGTGCGGGTTAGGGTGGGATTGGCCGTGCTAAATTGTCCCGTAGTGCCCAGAATGAGCAGGTTAGGGTGGGATTGGCCGTGCTAAATTGTCCCGTAGTGCCCAGGGATGTGCAGGTTAGGGTGGGATTGGCCCCGTGCTAAATTGTCCCGTAGTGCCCAGGGATGTGCAGGTTAGGGTGGGATTGGCCGTGCTAAATTGTCCCCGTAGTGCCCAGGGATGTACAGGTTAGGGTGGGATTGGCCGTGCTAAATTGTCCCCGTAGTGCCCATGGATGTGCAGGTTAGGGTGGATTGGCCGTGCTAAATTGTCCCATAGTGCCCAGGGATGTACAGGTTAGGGTAGGATTGGCCGTGCTAAATTGTCCCCGTAGTGCCCAGGGATGTACAGGTTAGGGTGGATTGGCCGTGCTAAATTGTCCCATAGTGCCCAGGGATGTACAGGTTAGGGTGGGATTGGCCATGTTAAATTGTCCCGTAGTGCCCAGGGATGTGCGGGTTAGGGTGGGATTGGCCATGTTAAATTGTCCCGTAGTGCCCAGGGATGTGCGGGTTAGGGTGGGTTTGGCCGTGCTAAATTGTCCCCGTCGTTCATAGGGATGTGCAGGTTAGGGTGGATTGGCCGTGCTAAATTGTCCCGTAGTGCCCAGGGATAGGCGGGTTAGGGTGGGGAGTGGCCGTGCTAAATTGTCCCGTAGTGCCCAGGGATGGGCGGGTTAGGGTGGGGAGTGGCCGTGCTAAATTGTCCCGTAGTGCCCAGGGATGTACAGGTTAGGGTGGGATTGGCCGTGCTAAATTGTCCCGTAGTGCCCAGGGATGGGCGGGTTAGGGTGGGATTGGCCGTGCTAAATGGTCCTGTAGTGCCCAGGGATGGGCGGGTTAGGGTGGGGAGTGGCCGTTCTAAATTGTCCCGTAGTGTCCAGGGATGTGCAGGTTAGGGTGGGATTGGCCGTGCTAAATTGTCCCCGTAGTGCCCAGGGATGTACAGATCAGGGTGCGATTGGCCGTGCTAAATTGTCCCCTAGTGCCCAGGGATGTGCAGGTGAGGGTGAGATTGGCCGTGCTAAATTGTCCCCGTAGTGCCCAGGGATGTGCAGGTTATGGTGGGATTGGCCGTGCTAAATTGTCCCGTAGTGCCCAGGGATGTGCAGGTTATGGTGGGATTGGCCGTGCTAAATTGTCCCGTAGTGTCCGTGGATATGCAGGTTAGGGTGGATTGGCCGTGCTAAATTGTCCCGTAGTGTCCGTGGATGTGCAGGTTAGGGTGGATTGGCCGTGTTAAATTGTCCCGTAGTGTCCGTGGATGTGCAGGTTAGGGTGGGATTGGCCGTGCTAAATTGTCCCGTAGTGTCCGTGGATGTGCAGGTTAGGGTGGGATTAGCCGTGCTAAATTGTCCCCGTAGTGCCCAGGGATGTGCAGGTTAGGGTGGGATTGGCCGTGCTAAATTGTCCCCGTAGTGCCCAGGGATGTGCAGGTTAGGGTGGGATTGGCCGTGCTAAATTGTCCCCGTAGTGCCCAGGGATGTACAGGTTAGGGTGGGATTGGCCGTGCTAAATTGTCCCCGTAGTGCCCAGGGATGTGCAGGTTAGGGTGGGATTGGCCGTGCTAAATTGTCCCGTAGTGCCCAGGGATGTACAAGTTAGGGTGGGATTGGCTGTGCTAAATTGTCCCGTAGTGCCCAGGGATGTGCAGGTTAGGGTGGGATTGGCCGTGCTAAATTGTCCCCGTAGTGCCCAGGGATGTGCAGGTTAGGGTGGGATTGGCCGTGCTAAATTATTCCCGTAGTGCCCAGGGATGTGCAGGTTAGGGTGGGATTGGCCGTGCTAAATTGTCCCGTAGTGCCCAGGGATGTGCAGGTTAGGGTGGGATTGGCCATGCTAAATTGTCCCCGTAGTGCCCAGGGATGTGCAGGTTAGGGTGGGATTGGCCGTGCTAAATTGTCCCGTAGTGCCCAGGGATGTGCAGGTTAGGGTGGAATTGGCCGTGCTAAATTGTCCCCGTAGTGCCCAGGTATGTGCAGGTTAGGGTGGGATTAGCCGTGCTAAATTGTCCCCGTAGTGCCCAGGGATGTGCAGGTTAGGGTGGGATTGGCCGTTCTAAATTGTCCCGTAGTGCCCAGGGATGTGCAGGTTAGGGTGGGATTGGCCGTGCTAAATTGTCCCGTAGTGCCCAGGGATGTGCAGGTTAGGGTGGGATTGGCCGTGCTAAATTGTCCCCGTAGTGCCCAGGGATGTGCAGGTTAGGGTGGGATTGGCTGTGCTAAATTGTCCCGTAGTGTCCAGGGATGTGCAGGTTAGGATGGGATTGGCCGTGCTAAATTGTCCCATAGTGCCCAGGGATGTACAGGTTAGGGTGGGATTGTCCGTGCTAAATTGTCCCGTAGTGCCCAGGGATGTACAGGTTAGGGTGAGATTGGCCGTGCTAAATTGTCCCGTAGTGCCCAGGGATGTGCAGGTTAGGGTGGGATTGGCCGTGCTAAATTGTCCCCATAGTGCCCAGGGATGTGCAGGTTAGGGTGGGATTGGCCGTGCTAAATTGTCCCCGTAGTGCCCAGGGACGTGCGGGTTAGGGTGGGATTGGCCGTGCTAAATTGTCCCCGTAGTGCCCAGGGATGTGCAGGTTAGGGTGGGATTGGCCGTGCTAAATTGTCCCGTAGTGCCCAGGGATGTGCAGGTTAGGGTGGGATTGGCCGTGCTAAATTGTCCCATAGTGCCCAGGGATGTGCAGGTTAGGGTGGGATTGGCCGTGCTAAATTGTCCCGTAGTGCCCAGGGATGTGCAGGTTAGGGTGGGATTGACCGTGCTAAATTGTCCCTTAGTGCCCAGGGATGTGCAGGTTAGGGTGGGATTGGCCGTGCTAAATTGTCCCGTAGTGCCCAGGGACGTGCAGGTTAGGGTGGGATTGGCCGTGCTAAATTGTCCCTGTAGTGCCCAGGGATGTACAGGTTAGGGTGGGATTGACCGTGCTAAACACTCCCTGTAGTGCCCAGGGATGTGCAGGTTAGGGTGGGATTGGCCGTGCTTTATTGGCCCGTAGTGCCCAGGGATGTGCAGGTTAGGGTGGGATTGGCCGTGCTAAATTGTCCCGTAGTGCCCAGGGATGTGCAGGTTAGGGTGGGATTGGCCGTGCTAAATTGTCCCCGTAGTGCCCAGGGATGTGCAGGTTACGGTGGGATTGGCCGTGCTAAATTGTCCCCGTAGTGCCCAGGGATGTGCAGGTTAGGGTGGGATTAGTCCGGGGGAAATGCAGTTTAATCAGGAAGCGGGTAAGGATTCCTCTTCAGAAGGTCAGTGTGGACTTGTTGGGGCGATTGACCTCTGTCCAGGGACTCTGATTACTCCCTCCCTCTCTCTCTCTGTCCCTCTCTGTCTCTCTCCCCACCCCACAGCCGACGTGACCCCTGTTGAGATTCTCCAGCAGCGCGCGTTTCCCCCTCCCTTTCCCCCCCGCGTCTCGAAAACCCCTCCCAGGAACCCTCCGCAACGTCCGAACGATTAGATTTATTTAGACGCCTCACCCCCCCCAGGGTCTCCCCACCCCCCCACCGGCTGCGTTCAGGCCAGCATGCGGACGGCGATCAGCGCCAGGACGTAGCCGGTGAGAGGCGCCGGTGCCACCGGCTCTCCCCGGTTCGCGGTCTGGGTGGCCCGGATCCAGTCCAGGTAAGCGCCCGGCCGGGTATAGACCCCCACCTTCTGGGGCAGCCCGCACTGCAACCCGAAACTCGAGACCCCCAGCAGGTAGAAGCAGGAGTCCCGGCGGTCGAAGCACTCCAGGGGTCCCCCGCTGTCTCCCTGGGTGGGGGGGGGGAGAGGATATAACGCTGTGTGAGTGGGACACGGGGATTACACCCCCTGGGTGGGGGGGGAGAGGATATAACGCTGTGTGAGTGGGACACGGGGATTACACCCCCTGGGTGGGGGGGGGAGAGGATATAACGCAGTGCGAGTGGGACACGGGGATTACACCCCCATGGGTGGGGGGAGAGGATATAACGCAGTGTGAGTGGGACACGGGGATTACACCCCCTGGGTGGGGTGTGAGGGGGTGGGGGAGAGGATATAACGCAGTGTGAGTGGGACACGGGGATTACACCCCCTGGGTGGGGGGGGAGAGGATATAACGCAGTGTGAGTGGGACACGGGGATTACACCCCCTGGGTGGGGGGGGGAGAGGATATAACGCAGTGTGAGTGGGACACGGGGATTACACCCCCTGGGTGGGGGGGAGAGGATATAACGCAGTGTGAGTGGGACACGGGGATTACACCCCCTGGGTGGGGGGGAGAGGATATAACGCAGTGTGAGTGGGACACGGGGATTACACCCCCTGGGTGGGGGGGTGAGAGGATATATCGCAGTGTGAGTGGGACACGGGGATTACACCCCCTGGGTGGGGGGGTGAGAGGATATATCGCAGTGTGAGTGGGACACGGGGATTACACCCCCTGGGTGGGGGGGAGAGGATATAACGCAGTGTGAGTGGGACACGGGGATTACACCCTCTGGGTGGGGGGGAGAGGATATAACGCAGTGTGAGTGGGACACGGGGATTACACCCCCTGGGTGGGGGGGGAGAGGATATAACGCAGTGTGAGTGGGACACGGGGATTACACCCCCTGGGTGGGGGGGGGAGAGGATATAACGCAGTGTGAGTGGGACACGGGGATTACACCCCCTGGGTGGGGGGGAGAGGATATAACGCAGTGTGAGTGGGACACGGGGATTACACCCCCTGGGTGGGGGGGGGGGAGAGGATATAACGCAGTGTGAGTGGGACACGGGGATTACACCCCCTGGGTGGGGGGGAGAGGATATAACGCAGTGTGAGTGGGACACGGGGATTACACCCCCTGGGTGGGGGGGAGAGGATATAACGCAGTGTGAGTGGGACACGGGGATTACACCCCCTGGGTGGGGGGGGAGAGGATATAACGCAGTGTGAGTGGGACATGGGGATTACACCCCCTGGGTGGGGGGGAGAGGATATAACGCAGTGTGAGTGGGACACGGGGATTACACCCCCTGGGTGTGGGGGAGAGGATATAACGCTGTGTGAGTGGGACATGGGGATTACACCCCCTGGGTGGGGGGGGGAGAGGATATAACGCAGTGTGAGTGGGACACGGGGATTACACCCCCTGGGTGGGGGGAGAGGATATAACGCAGTGTGAGTGGGACACGGGGATTACACCCCCATGGGTGGGGGGGGGGAGAGGATATAACGCAGTGTGAGTGGGACACGGGGATTACACCCCCTGGGTGGGGGGGGGAGAGGATATAACGCAGTGTGAGTGGGACACGGGGATTACACCCCCTGGGTGGGGGGGGAGAGGATATAACGCAGTGTGAGTGGGACACGGGGATTACACCCCCTGGGTGGGGGGGGGAGAGGATATAACGCTGTGTGAGTGGGACACGGGGATTACACCCCCTGGGTGGGGGGGAGAGGATATAACGCAGTGTGAGTGGGACACGGGGATTACACCCTCTGGGTGGGGGGGAGAGGATATAACGCAGTGTGAGTGGGACACGGGGATTACACCCCCTGGGTGGGGGGGGAGAGGATATAACGCAGTGTGAGTGGGACACGGGGATTACACCCCCTGGGTGGGGGGGGAGAGGATATAACGCAGTGTGAGTGGGACACGGGGATTACACCCCCTGGGAGGGGTGTGGGGGGGTGGGGGAGAGGATATAACGCAGTGTGAGTGGGACACGGGGGTAGGGGGTGACACACACAGAGATAGGGAGGGGGTGTAGGGGGCTGGAGGGGGTGACACACACAGAGATAGGGAGGGGGTGTAGGGGGCCGGAGGGGGTGACACACACAGAGATAGGGAGGGGGTGTAGGGGGTGACACACACAGAGATAGGGAGGGGGTGTAGGGGGCTGGAGGGGGTTACACACACAGAGATAGGGAGGGGGTGTAGGGGGCTGGAGGGGGTGACACATACAGAGATAGGGAGGGGTGTAGGGGGCTGGAGGGGGGTGACACACACAGAGATAGGGAGGGGGTGTAGGGGGTGACACACACAGAGATAGGGAGGGGGTGTAGGGGGCGGGAGGCGGGAAGCTGAGGTTTACCTGACCACACTGGTCGATGCCACTGTGACTGGACAGTGTACGGGCGATAATGGTGCATTTACCTGGCAGCCATCGACAAGTCCAGCCTCAAAGCCAGCACATCGCATGCGCGGGGTAATGATCCCATCGTACCAGTCCTGTTGGTTACACACCTTGTTGGGTATCAGGTCAACTTCTGCCTCCTGCAGGATATCTGACGATGGACCTGGGACAGACGGACAGAACGGGGAAATTCAACTGCCTGCCCTTCAGGGGAGCTAACAACAGGACCCCCTTCCACACCAGGGCAGATACAGCACCCGCTCCCACAGCACCCGCTCCCTCAGCACTGACCCTCCCACAGCACCCGCTCCCTCAGCACTGACCCTCCCACAGCACCCACTCCCTCAGCACTGACCCTCCCTCAGCACTGACCCTCCCACAGCACCCGCTCCCTCAGCACTGACCCTCCCACAGCACCCACTCCCTCAGCACTGACCCTCCCTCAGCACTGACCGTCCCACAGCACCCGCTCCCACAGCACCCGCTCCCTCAGCACTGACCGTCCCACAGCACCCGCTCCCTCAGCACTGACCCTCCCACAGCACCCACGCCCTCAGCACTGACCCTCCCACAGCACTGACCCTCCCTCAGCACTGATCCTCCCTCAGCACTGACCCTCCCACAGCACTGACCCTCCCACAGCACCCGCTCCCTCAGCACTGACCGTCCCACAGCACCCGCTCCCTCAGCACTGACCCTCCCTCAGCACTGACCCTCCCACAGCACTGACCCTCCCACAGCACCCACTCCCTCAGCACTGACCCTCCCACAGCACCCACTCCCTCAGCACTGACTCTCCCACAGCACCCACTCCCTCAGCACTGACCCTCCCACAGCACCCACTCCCTCAGCACTGACCCTCCCTCAGCACCCGCTCCCTCAGCACTGACCCTCCCTCAGCACCCACTCCCTCAGCACCCGCTCCCTCAGCACTGACCCTCCCTCAGCACTGACCCTCCCACAGCACTGACCCTCCCACAGCACCCACTCCCTCAGCACTGACCCTCCCACAGCACCCACTCCCTCAGCACTGACCCTCCCTCAGCACTGACCGTCCCACAGCACCCGCTCCCTCAGCACTGACCCTCCCACAGCACCCGCTCCCTCAGCACTGACCCTCCCACAGCACCCACTCCCACAGCACTGACCCTCCCACAGCACCCACTCCCTCAGCACTGACCCTCCCACAGCACCCGCTCCCTCAGCACTGACCCTCCCACAGCACCCACTCCCTCAGCACTGACCCTCCCTCAGCACTGACCCTCCCTCAGCACTGACCCTCCCACAGCACCCGCTCCCACAGCACTGACCCTCCCTCAGCACTGACCCTCCCTCAGCACCCGCTCCCTCAGCACTGACCCTCCCACAGCACTGACCCTCCCACAGCACCCGCTCCCTCAGCACCGACCCTCCCATAGCACCCACTCCCTCAGCACTGACCCTCCCACAGCACCCGCTCCCTCAGCACTGACCCTCCCACAGCACCCGCTCCCTCAGCACTGACCCTCCCACAGCACCCGCTCCCACAGCACTGACCCTCCCACAGCACCCGCTCCCTCAGCACCGACCCTCCCATAGCACCCACTCCCTCAGCACTGACCCTCCCACAGCACCCGCTCCCTCAGCACTGACCCTCCCTCAGCACTGACCCTCCCACAGCACCCGCTCCCTCAGCACTGACCCTCCCACAGCACTGACCCTCCCACAGCACCCACTCCCTCAGCACTGACCCTCCCACAGCACCCGCTCCCTCAGCACTGACCCTCCCACAGCACCCGCTCCCTCAGCACTGACCCTCCCACAGCACCCGCTCCCTCAGCACTGACCCTCCCTCAGCACCCGCTCCCTCAGCACTGACCGTCCCACAGCACCCGCTCCCTCAGCACTGACCCTCCCACAGCACCCGCTCCCACAGCACTGACCCTCCCACAGCACCCGCTCCCACAGCACCCGCTCCCTCAGCACTGACCCTCCCTCAGCACTGACCCACCCACAGCACTGACCCTCCCTCAGCGCCCGCTCCCTCAGCACTGACCCTCCCACAGCACTGACCCTCCCACAGCACCCGCTCCCTCAGCACTAACCGTCCCACAGCACCCGCTCCCTCAGCACTGACCCTCCCTCAGCACCCGCTCCCTCAGCACTGACCCTCCCACAGCACCCGCTCCCTCAGCACTGACCCTCCCACAGCACCCACTCCCTCAGCACTGACCCTCCCACAGCGCCCACTCCCTCAGCACTGACCCTCCCTCAGCACTGACCCTCCCACAGCACCCGCTCCCTCAGCACTGACCCTCCCACAGCACCCACTCCCTCAGCACTGACCCTCCCACAGCACCCGCTCCCTCAGCACTGACCCTCCCTCAGCACTGACCCTCCCACAGCACCCGCTCCCTCAGCACTGACCCTCCCACAGCGCCCACTCCCTCAGCACTGACCCTCCCACAGCACCCGCTCCCTCAGCACTGACCCTCCCACAGCACTGACCCTCCCACAGCACCCGCTCCCTCAGCCCTGACCCTCCCACAGCACCCACCCCCTCAGCACTGACCCTCCCACAGCACCCACTCCCTCATCACCCACCTACCACAGCACCCACTCCCTCAGCACTGACCCTCCCACAGCACCCACTCCCTCAGCACTGACCCTCCCACAGCACTGACCCTCCCTCAGCACTGACCCTCCCTTAGCACCCACTCACTCAGCACTGACCCTCCCACAGCACCCACTACTCAGCACTGACCCTCCCTCAGCAACCAGTCCCTCAGCACTGACCCTCCCTCAGCACCCACTCCCTCAGCACTGACCCTCCCACAGCACCCGCTCCCTCAGCACTGACCCTCCCTCAGCAACCAGTCCCTCAGCACTGACCCTCCCTCAGCACCCACTCCCTCAGCACTGACCCTCCCACAGCACCCGCTCCCTCAGCACTGACCCTCCCACAGCACCCACTCCCTCAGCACTGACCCTCCCACAGCACCCGCTCCCTCAGCACTGACCCTCCCACAGCACCCACTCCCTCATCACCCACCTACCACAGCACCCACTCCCTCAGCACTGACCCTCCCTCAGCACCCACTCCCTCAGCACTGACCCTCCCACAGCACCCACTCCCTCAGCACTGACCCTCCCACAGCACTGACCCTCCCTCAGCACTGACCCTCCCACAGCACCCACTCACTCAGCACTGACCCTCCCACAGCACCCACTTCCCCAGCACTGACCCTCCCACAGCACTGACCCTCCCTCAGCACTGACCCTCCCACAGCACCTGCTCCCTCAGCGCTGACCCCCCACAGCACCCGCTCCATCAGCACTGACCCTCCCACAGCACCCACTCCCTCATCACCCATCTACCACAGCACCCACTCCCTCAGCACTGACCCTCCCTCAGCACTGACCCTCCCTCAGCACCCACTCCCTCAGCACTGACCCTCCCTCAGCACTGAACCTCCCACAGCATCCGCTACCTCAGCACTGACCCTCCCACAGCACTGACCCTCCCTCAGCACTGACCCTCCCACAGCACCCGCTACCTCAGCACTGACCCTCCCACAGCACCCACTCCCTCAGCACTGACCCTCCCACAGCACCCGCTCCCTCAGCACTGACCCTCCCTCAGCACCCACTCCCTCAGCACTGACCCTCCCACAGCACCCACTCCCTCAGCACTGACCCTCCCTCAGCACTGACCCTCGCACAGCACCCACACCCTCAGCACTGACCCTCCCTCAGCACCCACTCCCTCAGCACTGACCCTCCCACAGCACCCGCTCCCTCAGCACTGACCCTCCCTCAGCACTGAACCTCCCACAGCATCCGCTACCTCAGAACTGACCCTCCCTCAGCACTGACCCTCCCACAGCACCCGCTCCCTCAGCACTGACCCTCCAACAGCACCTACTCTCTCAGCACTGACCCTCCCTCAGCACTGACCCTCCCACAGCACCCACTCCCTCAGCACTGACCCTCCCACAGCACTGACCCTCCCACAGCACCCACTCCCTCAGCACTGACCCTCCCACAGCACCCACTCCCTCAGCACTGACCCTCCCACAGCACCCACTCCCTCAGCACTGACCCTCCCACAGCATCCGCTACCTCAGAACTGACCCTCCCTCAGCACTGACCCTCCCACAGCACCCGCTCCCTCAGCACTGACCCTCCCACAGCACCCACTCCCTCAGCACTGACCCTCCCACAGCACCCGCTCCCTCAGCACTGACCCTCCCACAGCACCCACTCCCTCAGCACTGACCCTCCCTCAGCACTGACCCTCGCACATGGCCCACTCCCTAAGCACTGACCGTCCCACAGCTCTGACCCTCCCACAGCACCCACTCCCTCAACACTGACCCTCCCACTGCACCCGCTCCCTCAGCACTGACCCTCCCACAGCAATGACCCTCCCACAGCACCCGCTCCCTCAGCACTGACCCTCCAACAGCACCTACTCTCTCAGCACTGACCCTCCCTCAGCACTGACCCTCCCACAGCACCCACTCCTTCAGCACTGACCCTCCCACAGCAATCACTCCCTCAGCACTGACCCTCCCACAGCACCCGCTCCCTCAGCACTGACCCTCCCACAGCACCCACTCCTTCAGCACTGACCCTCCCTCAGCACTGACCCTCGCACATGGCCCACTCCCTAAGCACTGACCGTCCCACAGCTCTGACCCTCCCACAGCACCCACTCCCTCAACACTGACCCTCCCACAGCACCCGCTCCCTCAGCACTGACCCTCCCACAGAATGACCCTCCCACAGCACCCGCTCCCTCAGCACTGACCCTCCAACAGCACCTACTCTCTCAGCACTGACCCTCCCTCAGCACTGACCCTCCCACAGCACCCACTCCCTCAGCACTGACCCTCCCACAGCACCCACTCCCTCAGCACTGACCCTCCCTCAGCACTGACCCTCGCACATGGCCCACTCCCTAAGCACTGACCGTCCCACAGCACTGACCCTCCCACAGCACCCACTCCTTCAGCACTGACCCTCCCTCAGCACTGATCCTCGCACATGGCCCACTCCCTAAGCACTGACCCTCCCACAGCACCCACTCCCTCAGCACTGACCCTCCCTCAGCACTGACCCTCCCTCAGCACTGACCCTCCCACAGCACACACTCCCTCAACACTGACCCTCCCACAGCACCCACTCCCTCAGCACTGACCCTCCCACAGCACCCACCTCCTCAGCACTGACCCTCCCACAGCACCTGCTCCCTCAGCGCTGACCCCCCACAGCACCCGCTCCATCAGCACTGACCCTCCCACAGCACCCACTCCCTCATCACCCATCTACCACAGCACCCACTCCCTCAGCACTGACCCTCCCTCAGCACTGACCCTCCCTCAGCACCCACTCCCTCAGCACTGACCCTCCCACAGCACCCGCTCCCTCAGCACTGACCCTCCCTCAGCACTGACCCTCCCTCAGCACTGACCCTCCCTCAGCACCCACTCCCTCAGCACTGACCCTCCCACAGCACCCGCTACCTCAGCACTGACCCTCCCACAGCACCCACTCCCTCAGCACTGACCCTCCCACAGCACCCGCTCCCTCAGCACTGACCCTCCCTCAGCACTGAACCTCCCACAGCATCCGCTACCTCAGAACTGACCCTCCCTCAGCACTGACCCTCCCACAGCACCCGCTACCTCAGCACTGACCCTCCCACAGCACCCGCTCCCTCAGCACTGACCCTCCAACAGCACCTACTCTCTCAGCACTGACCCTCCCTCAGCACTGACCCTCCCACAGCACCCACTCCCTCAGCACTGACCCTCCCACAGCACCCACTCCCTCAGCACTGACCCTCCCAACGTGCTGACCTTCTGGTGAAGCAACACTCCTTACCCTTGGTCTCCCTCGCTCCCCAGCCGGTGATGTAGCAGGGGTTGAGCTGGGTCAGTTGTCGGTGGGGGTCGGGCAGGCAGATGGGCTGGACGTATGGGGAGTAGACGATGTCCTGGTGCAGTCTCAGTAACGCCACGTCGTGGTCCAGGGTCTCTCTGTTGAACTCTTCGTGCTGCAGGATCCTGTCCACCACCAGCACTCGGGTGTGGGCACCAAACCTGGAGCGCTGGTGAAGCCCAGTCACCACCAACCAGGAAAACCGGTCACTGGGAGGGAGTGGGCAAGGAGGGGGGGGCAAGAGTGAGAGACCCTTTCCCATTGACCGCGAGACCCCAGACCCACTGACCGTGTGACCCCAGACCCACTGACCGTGAGACCCCAGACCCACTGACCGTGAGACCACAGACCCATTGACCGCGAGACCCCAGACCCACTGACCGTGAGACCCCAGACCCACTGACCGTGAGACCCCAGACCCACTGACCGTGAGACCACAGACCCACTGACCGTGAGGCCCTTTCCCATTGACCGTGGGACCCCAGACCCACTCCCATTGACCATGAGACCCTTTCCCATTGACCGTGTGACCCCAGACCCACTGACCGTGAGGCCCTTTCCCATTGACCGTGAGACCCCAGACCCACTCCCATTGACCGTGAGACCCTTTCCCATTGACTGTGAGACGCCAGACCCACTGACCGTGAGACCCCAGACCCACTGACCGTGTGACCCCAGACCCACTGACCGTGAGACCCCAGACCCACTGACCGTGAGACCCCAGACCCACTGACCGTGTGACCCCAGACCCACTGACCGTGAGACCACAGACCCATTGACCGCGAGACCCCAGACCCACTGACCGTGTGACCCCAGACCCACTGACCGTGTGACCCCAGACCCACTGACCGTGAGACCACAGACCCATTGACCGCGAGACCCCAGACCCACTGACCATGAGACCCTTTCCCATTGACCGTGAGACCCCAGACCCACTGACCGTGTGACCCCAGACCCACTGACCGTGTGACCCCAGACCCATTGACCGTGTGACCCCAGACCCACTGACCGTGTGACCCCAGACCCATTGACCGCGAGACCCCAGACCCACTGACCATGAGACCCTTTCCCATTGACCGTGAGACCCCAGACCCACTGACCATGAGACCCTTTCCCATTGACCGCGAGACCCCAGACCCACTGACCGTGTGACCCTTTCCCATTGATCGTGAGACCCCAGACCCACTGACCATGGGACCCTTTCCCATTGACCGTGAGACCCCAGACCCACTGACCGTGGGACCCTTTCCCATTGACCGTGAGACCCCAGACCCATTGACCGCGAGACCCCAGACCCACTGACCGTGTGACCCTTTCCCATTGACCGTGAGACCCCAGACCCACTGACCGTGGGACCCTTTCCCATTGACCGTGAGACCCCAGACCCATTGACCGTGAGACCCCAGTCCCACTCCCACTGACCGTGAGACCCTTTCCCATTGACCGTGAGACCCCAGACCCACTGACCATGAGACCCCAGACCCACTGACCGTGAGATCCTTTCCCTTGACCGTGAGACTCCAGTCCCATTCCCATTATCTGTGAGACCCTTTCCCTTGACCATGAGATCCCAGATCCACTCCCATTGTCCATTAGACCCTTGCCCATTGACCGTCAGACCTCAGACCCTCTCTTATTGACCATGCGTCCCATTCCCATTATCTCTGAAACCCTTTCCCATGACCGTGAGACCCCAGATCCACTCCCATTGTCTGTGAGACCCCAGACCCTTTCCCATTGACCATGAGATCCCAGTCCCATTCCCATTATCCGTGAGACCCTTTCCCTTGACCGTGAGATCCCAGTCCCATTCCCATTATCCGTGAGACCCTTTCCCTTGACCATGAGATCCCAGATCCACTCCCATTGTCCATTAGACCCTTGCCCATTGACCGTCAGACCTCAGACCCTCTCTTATTGACCATGCGTCCCACTCCCATTGATCGTGAGACCCTTTCCCATTGACCGTGAGACCCCAAACCCACTCCCATTGACCGTTAGACCCTTTCCCATTGACTATGAGACCCCAGACCCACTCCGATTGTCTGTGAGACCCCAGACCCTTTCCCATTGACTGTGAGATCCCAGTCCCATTCTCATTATCCATGAGATCCTTTCCCATTGACTGTGAGATCCCAGTCCCGCTCCCATTGACTGTGAGACCCTTTCCCATTGATTATGAGATCCCACTCCCACTCCCATTGTCCATGAGACCCTTTTCAATTAATCATTGAGATCCCAGACACTCCCATTGTCTGTGAGACGCTTTCCCGTTGACTATGAGACCCCAGACCCACTCCCATTGACCATGAGACCCAGACCCACTCCCATTAACCGTGAGACCCTTTCCCATTGACCGTGAGATCCCAGACCCACTCCCATTGACCGTGAGATCCCAGTCCCACTCCCACTGACCATGAGACACATTCCCATTGATCATGAGATCCCAGGCCCACTCCCATTGTCTGTGAGACCCTTTCTCATTGACCATGAGACCCCAGACCCACTCCCATTGACTGTGAGACCCACTCCCATTGACGGTGAGATCCCAGACCCACTCCCATTGACCGTGAGACCCTTTCCCATTGACCGTGAGATCCCAGTCCCACTCCCATTGACGGTGAGATCCCAGACCCACTCCCATTGACCGTGAGACCCTTTCCCATTGACCGTGAGATCCCAGTCCCACTCCCATTGACGGTGAGATCCCAGACCCACTCCCATTGACCGTGAGACCCTTTCCCATTGACCGTGAGATCCCAGACCCACTCCCATTGACCGTGAGACCCTTTCCCATTGACCGTGAGATCCCAGTCCCACTCCCATTGACGGTGAGATCCCAGACCCACTCCCATTGACCGTGAGACCCTTTCCCATTGACCGTGAGATCCCAGTCCCACTCCCATTGACCGTGAGATCCCAGTCCCACTCCCATTGACCGTGTGACCCTTTCCCATTGACCGTGAGACCCCAGACCCACTCCCATTGTCTGTGAGATCCCAGTCCCACTCCCATTGACCGTGTGACCCTTTCCCATTGATCAGGAGATCCCAGACCCACTCCCATTGTCTGTGAGATCCTTTCCAATTGGCTATGAGACCCCAGACCCACTCCCATTGACCGTGTGACCCTTTCCCATTGATCAGGAGATCCCAGACCCACTCCCATTGTCTGTGAGATCCTTTCCAATTGGCTATGAGACCCCAGACCCACTCCCATTGACTGTGAGAACCCAGACCCACTCCCATTGACCGTGAGACCCAGACCCACTCCCATTGACCGTGAGACCCAGACCCACTCCCATTGACTGAGACCCAGACCCACTCCCATTGACTGTGAGACCCAGACCCACTCCCATTGACTGTGAGACCCCAGACCCACTCCCATTGACCGTGAGACCCCAGACCCACTCCCATTGACCGTGAGACCCAGACCCACTCCCATTGACTGTGAGACCCAGACCCTCTCCCATTGACCGTGAGACCCAGACCCACTCCCATTGACTGGGAGATCCCAGACCCACTCCCATTGACCGTGAGACCCAGACCCACTCCCATTGACTGGGAGATCCCAGACCCACTCCCATTGACCGTGAGACCCCAGACCCACTCCCATTGACCGTGAGACCCCAGACCCACTCCCATTGACCGTGAGACCCCAGACCCACTCCCATTGACTGTGAGACCCAGACCCACTCCCATTGACCGTGAGACCCCAGACCCACTCCCATTGACTGTGAGACCCCAGACCCACTCCCATTGTCCGTGAGACCCCAGACCCACTCCCATTGACTGTGAGACCCAGACCCACTCCCATTGTCCGTGAGACCCCAGACCCTCTCCCATTGACTGGGAGATCCCTGACCCTCTCCCATTGATTGTGAGACCCCAGACCCACTGCCATTGTCCGTGAGACCCCAGACCCACTCCCATTGACTGTGAGACCCAGACCCACTCCCATTGTCCGTGAGACCCCAGACCCTCTCCCATTGACTGGGAGATCCCAGACCCTCTCCCATTGTCCGTGAGACCCCAGACCCACTCCCATTGTCCGTGAGACCCCAGACCCACTCCCATTGTCCGTGAGACCCCAGACCCACACCCATTGACTGTGAGACCCCAGACCCTCTCCCATTGTCCGTGAGACCCCAGACCCACTCCCATTGACTGTGAGACTCAGACCCACTCCTATTGTCCGTGAGACCCCAGACCCTCTCCCATTGACTGGGAGATCCCTGACCCTCTCCCATTGACTGGGAGATCCCTGACCCTCTCCCATTGACTGTGAGACCCCAGACCCACTCCCATTGTCCGTGAGACCCCAGACCCTCTCCCATTGACTGGGAGATCCCTGACCCTCTCCCATTGACTGTGAGACCCCAGACCCACTCCCATTGTCCGTGAGACCCCAGACCCTCTCCCATTGACTGGGAGATCCCTGACCCTCTCCCATTGACCGTGAGACCCCAGACCCACTCCCATTGACTGTGAGACCCCAGACCCACTCCCATTGTCCGTGAGACCCCTGACCCTCTCCCATTGACCGTGAGACCCAGACCCACTCCCATTGACTGTGAGACCCAGACCCACTCCCATTGTCCGTGAGACCCCAGACCCACTCCCATTGACTGTGAGACCCCAGACCCACTCCCATTGACTGTGAGACCCAGACCCACTCCCATTGTCCGTGAGACCCCAGACCCACTCCCATTGTCCGTGAGACCCCAGACCCACTCCCATTGACTGTGAGACCCAGACCCACTCCCATTGTCCGTGAGACCCCAGACCCTCTCCCATTGTCCGTGAGACCCCAGACCCACTCCCATTGTCCGTGAGACCCCAGACCCACTCCCATTGACTGTGAGACCCAGACCCACTCCCATTGTCCGTGAGACCCCAGACCCTCTCCCATTTTCCGTGAGACCCCAGACCCTCTCCCATTGACTGTGAGACCCAGACCCACTCCCATTGTCTGTGAGACCCAGACCCACTCCCATTGTCCGTGAGACCCCAGACCCACTCCCATTGTCCGTGAGACCCAGACCCTCTCCCATTGACTGTGAGACCCCAGACCCACTCCCATTGTCCGTGAGACCCCAGACCCACTCCCATTGACCGTGAGACCCCAGACCCACTCCCATTGTCCGTGAGACCGAGACCCTCTCCCATTGTCCGTGAGACCCCAGACCCTCTCCCATTGACTGTGAGACCCCAGACCCACTCCCATTGTCCGTGAGACCCCAGACCCACTCCCATTGACCGTGAGACCCCAGACCCACTCCCATTGACTGTGAGACCCAGACCCACTCCCATTGTCCGTGAGTACCCCAGACCCTCTCCCATTGACTGTGAGACCCCAGACCCTCTCCCATTGACTGTGAGACCCCAGACCCACTCCCATTGTCCGTGATACCCCAGACCCTCTCCCATTGACTGTGAGACCCAGACCCACTCCCATTGTCTGTGAGACCCAGACCCACTCCCATTGTCCGTGAGACCCCAGACCCACTCCCATTGTCCGTGAGACCCAGACCCTCTCCCATTGACTGTGAGACCCCAGACCCACTCCCATTGTCCGTGAGACCCCAGACCCACTCCCATTGACCGTGAGACCCCAGACCCACTCCCATTGTCCGTGAGACCCAGACCCTCTCCCATTGTCCGTGAGACCCCAGACCCTCTCCCATTGACTGTGAGACCCCAGACCCACTCCCATTGTCCGTGAGACCCCAGACCCTCTCCCATTGACTGTGAGACCCCAGACCCTCTCCCATTGACTGTGAGACCCCAGACCCACTCCCATTGACTGGGAGATCCCTGACCCTCTCCCATTGTCCGTGAGACCCCAGACCCTCTCCCATTGACTGGGAGATCCCTGACCCTCTCCCATTGACTGTGAGACCCCAGACCCACTCCCATTGTCCGTGAGACCCCAGACCCTCTCCCATTGACTGTGAGACCCCAGACCCACTCCCATTGTCCGTGAGACCCCAGACCCTCTCCCATTGACTGGGAGATCCCTGACCCTCTCCCACTGACCGTGAAACACTTTCCCATTGACTGTGAGACCCCAGACCCTTTCCCATTGACCATGAGACCCCACTACTTCCTCTGCCAGCTCCTCCCACACACGCACCACCCTCTGGGGGAAAACGTTGCCCCTCGGGTCCCTTTTCCCCCTCTAACCTTAAATCTACCCCCCTCTAGTTCTGGACTCCCCCCCCCCCCGCACCCCAAGGGGGAAAAGACCTTGTCTATTTACCCAATCCACACCACTTCGTGATTTTATAAACCTCTATTAGGTCACCCCTCAGCCTCCCCCCACCCCAGGGAGAAAAAGACCTTGTCTATTTTCCCCACCCTCATGATGTTATAAACCTCTATAAGGTCACCCCTCAGCCTCCGACGCTCCCAGGGAAAACAGCCCCAGCCTGTCCAGCCTCTCCCTGTAGCTCAAACCCTCCAACATCCTCGTCAATCTTTTCCGAACCCCTCCCACAACATCCTTCCTGTAGCGGGGAGACCGGGATTGAACACAATATTCCAACAGGGGCCCCTAACCAATGTCCCGTACAGCCGCAACACGACCTCCCAACTCCTGTACTCAATACTCTGACCGATAAAGGAAAGCATACCCAACACCTCCTTCACTATCCTATCTACCTGCGACTCCACTTTCAAGGGGCTATCAGAACCATCAGATGCTTTCAGCTGTATGAAAGCGCGAGGGCCATGCGCTGAATGAGCGTCTATTGTCTTCCTTCCCCACCTCCCCCCACCCCCACACCCAGGGGCAGGGAATCAGAAAGCTAGCGGGTGCAGGTTAAGGTATGGAGGGATCTGGTGAAGGCTGAGAAGGTCACTGAGATATGAACATGGGGCAAAAGCTGATGACAGTGTTTTGCTGGGCTAATGTTAAGATAGCAGGAATATCCCACTAACAGCTCCCTCAGCACTGACCCTCCCACAGCACTGACCCTCCCACAGCACTGACCCTCCCACAGCACTGACCCTCCCACAGCACCCGCTCCCTCAGCACTGACCCTCCCACAGCACCCACTCCCACAGCACTGACCCTCCCACAGCACCCACTCCCTCAGCACTGACCCTCCCACAGCACCCACTCCCACAGCACTGACCCTCCCACAGCACCCACTCCCTCAGCACTGACCCTCCCACAGCACCCACTCCCTCAGCGCTGACCCTCCCTCAGCACTGACCCTCCCTCAGCACTGACCCTCCCACAGCACCCACTCCCTCAGCACTGACCCTCCCACAGCACTGACCCTCCCACAGCACTGACCCTCCCTCAGCACTGACCCTCCCACAGCACTGACCCTCCCACAGCACTGACCATCCCTCAGCACTGACTTTCCCTCAGCACTGACCCTCCCACAGCACTGACCCTCTCACAGCACCCGCTCCCTCAGCACTGACCCTCCCACAGCACTGACCCTCCCTCAGCACTGACCCTCCCTCAGCACTGACCCTCCCACAGCACCGACCCTCCCACAGCACCCACTCCCTCAGCACTGACCCTCCCTCAGCACTGACCCTCCCTCAGCACTGACCCTCCCACAGCACCCACTCCCTCAGCACTGACCCTCCCACAGCACCCGCTCCCTCAGCACTGACCCTCCCACAGCACCCACTCGCTCAGTACTGACCCTCCCACAGCACCCACTCCCTCAGCACTGACCCTCCCACAGCGCCCACTCCCTCAGCACTGACCCTCCCACAGCACCCACTCCCTCAGCACTGACCCTCTCTCAGCACTGACCCTCCCACAGCGCCCACTCCCTCAGCACTGACCCTCCCACAGCGCCCACTCCCTCAGCACTGACCCTCCCACAGCACCCACTCCCTCAGCACTGACCCTCCTGCATCACTGACCCTCCCATAGCACTGACTCTCCCTCAGCACTGATCCCCCCCCCACAGCGCCCGCTCCCTCAGCACTGACCCTCCAACAGCACCCAGTCCCTCAGCACTGACCCTCCCACAGCACTGACCCTCCCTCAGCACTGACCCTCCCACAGCACCCACTCCCTCAGCACTGACCCTCCCACAGCACCCACTCCCTCAGCACTGACCCTCCCTCAGCACTGACCCTCCCACAGCACTGACCCTCCCACAGCACCCACTCCCTCAGCACTGACCCTCCCACAGCACCCACTCCCTCAGCACTGACCCTCCCACAGCACCCACTCCCTCAGCACTGACCCTCCCACATCGCCCACTCCCACAGCACTGACCCTCCCCCAGCACCCACTCCCTCAGCACTGATCCTCCCACAGCACCCGCTCCCTCAGCACTGACCCTCCCTCAGCACCCGCTCCCTCAGCACTGACCCTCCCACAGCGCCCACTCCCTCAGCACTGACCCTCCCTCAGCACTGACCCTCCCTCAGCACTGACCCTCCCACAGCACCCACTCCCTCAGCACTGACCCTCCCTCAGCACTGACCCTCTCATAGCACTGACTCTCCCTCAGCACTGACCCTCCACAACACCCACTACCTCAGCACTGACCCTCCTACAGCACCCACTCCCTCAGCACTGACCCTCCCTCATCACTGACCCTCCCATAGCACTGAATCTCCCTCAGCACTGACCCCCCCACAGCGCCCACTCCCTCAGCACTGACTCTCCCTCAGCACTGACCCTCCCACAGCACTGACCCTCCCACAGCACCCACTCCCTCAGCACTGACCCTCCCACAGCACCCACTCCCTCAGCACTGACCCTCCCTCAGCACTGACCCTCCCTCAGCACTGACCCTCCCTCAGCACTGATCCTCCCTCAGCACTGACCCTCCCACAGCACTGACCCTCCCACAGCACTGACCCTCCCTCAGCACTGACCCTCCCTCAGCACTGACCCTCCCACAGCACCCACTCCCTCAGCACTGACCCTCCCACAGCACCCACTCCCTCAGCACTGACCGTCCCACAGCGCCCACTCCCTCAGCACTGACCCTCCCACAGCACCCACTCCCTCAGCACTGACCCTCCCTCAGCACTGACCCTCCCACAGCGCCCACTCCCTCAGCACTGACCCACCCATAGCACTGACCCTCCCACAGCACTGACCCTCCCACAGCACTGACCCTCCCTCAGCACTGACCCTCCCTCAGCACTGACCCTCCCACAGCACTGACCCTCCCACAGCACTGACCCTCCCTCATCACTGACCCTCCCTCAGCACTGACTCTCCCTCAGCACTGACCCCCCCCACAGCGCCCGCTCCCTCAGCACTGACCCTCCCACAGCGCCCACTCCCTCAGCACTGACCGTCCCACAGCGCCCACTCCCTCAGCACTGACCGTCCCACAGCGCCCACTCCCTCAGCACTGACTCTCCCTCAGCACTGACCCCCCCCACAGCGCCCGCTCCCTCAGCACTGACCCTCCCTCAGCACCCACTCCCACAGCACTGACCCCCCCCACAGCGCCCACTCCCTCAGCACTGACCGTCCCACAGCGCCCACTCCCTCAGCACTGACCCTCCCACAGCGCCCGCTCCCTCAGCACTGACCCTCCCTCAGCACTGACCCTCCCTCAGCACTGACCCTCCCTCAGCACTGACCCTCCCACAGCACCCACTCCCTCAGCACTGATCCTCCCACAGCACACACTCCCTCAGCACTGACCCTCCCTCGGCGCTGACCCTCAGTCCCTTGGTTTCCGATACACACCTTTTCCGGTCGCAAAAGCAGTGAGCTGCAGTGAGGACCCATCGCTCAGCGATAATGATTCCTCCACAGACATGCTGCTGGACATTGCGCTGGTTGTACTGGACACTGACCTGCCAGGGCCAGGCGCCGGGCAGAGCGTCCTGCCCACCCACTATCCGGCTGGACACTGGGTCACCCATCAGGGGACGTAGGCCGCAGTCTGGGGAGACAGCAAGGGACAGCCTCTTCAGAGAGAGAGAGCGATACAGGAGAGAGAGACCGAGAGAGAGAGAGAGACAGAGCGAGAGAGAGAGAGATACGGGGAAGAGAGAGAGAGAGAGAATGATACGGGGGAGAGAGACAGAGACAGAGAGAGAGAATGATACGGGGGAGAGAGAGAGAGAGAATGATACAGGGAGAGAGAGAGGGACAGAGAGAGAGAGGGACAGAGAGAGAGAGAATGATACAGGGAGAGAGACTCAGACAGAGAGAGGGACAGAGAGAGAGAGAGAGAGAATGATACTGGGAGAGAGGGACAGACACAGAGAGGGACAGACAGAGAGAGAATGATACAGGGAGAGAGAGAGGGACAGAGAGAGAGAGAATGATGCAGGGAGAGAGAAACAGAGAGAGAGAGGGACAGACAGAGAGAGAGAGAGAGAGAATGATACAGGGAGAGAGGGACAGACACAGAGAGAGAGGGACAGACAGAGAGAGAATGATACAGGGAGAGAGGGACAGACAGAGAGAGAGAAAGGGACAGACAGAGAGAGAATGATACTGGGAGAGAGACTCAGACAGAGAGAGAGAGAGAGAGGGACAGACAGAGAGAGAGAGGGACAGACAGAGAGAGAGAGAGAGAGAATGATACAGGGAGAGAGACTCAGACAGAGAGGGAGGGACAGACAGAGAGAGAGAGAGAGAATGATACTGGGAGAGAGGGACAGACACAGAGAGAGAGGGACAGACAGAGAGAGAATGATACAGGGAGAGAGACTCAGACAGAGAGAGAGGGACAGACAGAGAGAGAGAGAATGATACTGGGAGAGAGGGACAGACACAGAGAGAGAGGGACAGACAGAGAGAGAATGATACAGGGAGAGAGACTCAGACAGAGAGAGAGAGAGAGGGACAGACAGAGAGAGAATGATACAGGGAGAGAGACTCAGACAGAGAGAGAGAGAGAGGGACAGACACAGAGAGAGAGGGACAGACAGAGAGAGAATGATACAGGGAGAGAGGGACAGACAGAGAGAGAGAAAGGGACAGACAGAGAGAGAATGATACTGGGAGAGAGACTCAGACAGAGAGAGAGAGAGAGAGGGACAGACAGAGAGAGAGAGGGACAGACAGAGAGAGAGAATGATAGGGAAAGGGACTCAGAGGGAGACAAAGAGAGACAGACAGAGGGAGTAGGACAGGCAGACAGAGAGAGAGAGAATGATACAGGGAGAGAGATACAGACAGAGGGAAAGGGACAGGCAGACAGTGAGCGACAGGCAAAGAGAGAGAGAGGCAGAGAGAGACAGATACAGGCAGAGAGAGATAGAGATAAAGAGAAAGACTCAGAGAGAGAGAGAGGGACAACAAAGAGAGGGAGAGACAGAGAGACATAGAGAGAGGGGAGATAGAGAGAAAGAATCAGGGAGAGAGAGAGGAATAGAAAGAGAGAGACACGCAGTGAAAGAGAGAGAGAGACAGAGAGAGTCACAGAGACAGAGAGAGAAATACCGAGAGCGAGAGACAGAGAGAGAAAGATACAGAAAGAAAGAGGGAGGGAGGGAAGGAGGAACAGGGAGAGACAGTGAGAGAGACAGAGAGTGGTCAATGGCGAGTAACAGATAGTGACCCAGAAACACAGAGAGAGAGAGAGAGAGACACCCCCACCCCAGCCCAAACACTCCCCCACCCCAGTCTCACCTGGGTTCTTGGTAACGGTGGCCACGGGTTGAGAGAGGAGCCCGGTGAAGGACAGCACCAGGAGGAGGAGGAGGAAGGGCCACAGTCTCCCTGGACCCATGCCTCAGCTCCGACGCACTCACCCCACCCCCTCGCGCCAAAAAAACCCACCACCTCCGGCAACGTCCCGCGCGTCTCCCTCAGCTCCCCACCCAACCCTACCCCGCCAGACCTGTGAAGGGGTGGGAGGGAGAGCGAGGGGGTGATGGGGGTGGGAGGGGGGGGGGGGGGGGGAGGGGAGAAGAAAGGCGCAGAGCCGGGCTAGAGAGCTTCAGGCGTTCATGTCAACGGAACACCCCCACCCCTCAAAACCCCACCCCACCCCACGGCCTGGGGTCAGTACCAGAGACGGGCGTCGAGGGAACGTTAACGGGGAGGGATGAGGGGTGGGTGGGTGGGGGGTGCCTGAGTATTGGGACACGTGGTGGGGCGGGTGGGTGGGGGCGAGGGGGCGTGGGGGGTGGAGGGGAGGTGATCTGGTTTACTTCTGCAGTTCCTCTTTCCCCCCCACCCCAGCACCCGAATCTGACGACACCACCACCAAACGCTCTCTCTCTCTCTCCCCCCCCCCACCCACAAGTACTGATGAGATCCCCCTCCCCCTCTCCCTCCCCACTCCCCCCCCCCCCCCCTCCTCTCCCTCCCCACTCCCCCCTCTCCCCGGGTCAAACTGCACCTGGGGTGGTCTCACAATGATTCTTTGTTGTACGGGGGTTGGGGGAGGGGCTGACAGTGAGATCACCCCCACCCCCCACCCCCCACACCACCCCAAAGGCCAGAGGGTAGGAGGTAGGTAGTGTCATGGGGTGGCAGGGTGATAGTGCCGCTGAAAACGTCCAGTGCGGGAAAACAGTCCCTTCGGCCCGACCTGTCCGTGCTGACCCAGATATCCCTAACCCAATCCAGTCCCCATTCCCCAGCACTCGGCCCATCTCCCTCTAAACCCTTCCTGTTCCTGTCCCCCATCCAGGTGCCTTTTAAATGCTGTCATTGTACCAGCCCCCACCACTTCCTCTGGCAGCTCCTCCCACACACGCACCACCCTCTGGGGGAAAACGTTGCCCCTCGGGTCCCTTTCCCCCCCTCTCACCTTAAACCTACCCCCCTCTAGTTCTGGACTCCCCCCCCCACCCCAGGGAGGGAAAAGACCTTGTCTATTTACCCCACCCTCGTGATGTTATAAACCTCTATAAGGTCACCCCTCAGCCTCCGACGCTCCAGGGAAAACAGCCCCAGCCTGTCCAGCCTCTCCCTGTAGCTCAAACCCTCCAACATCCTTGTCAATCTTCTCCGAACCCCTTCCACAACATCCTTCCTGTAGTGGGGAGACCGGGATTGAACACAATATTCCAACAGGGGCTCCTAACCAATGTCCCATACAACCGCAACATGACCTCCCAACTCCTGTACTCAATACTCTGACCAATAAAGGAAAGCATACCAAACGCCTCCTTCACTATCCTGTCTACCAGGGGTATGCAGTGAGGCTCAGGTCTCTAGCACAGAGCCTGTCCCTGTTGCGCAGAGGGGAAGGAGGGAAAGGGGGAGAGTGTTAGTCATTGGGGACTCGATAGTTAGAGGCTCAGATAGAAAGTTTGTTGGGAACGAACGAGACTCACGGTCGGTGTGTTGCCTCCCAGGTACCAGGATCCATGATGTCTCAGGTCATTATTTTGGGGTCCTGAAGGGACCAGCCTTAAGTCATGGTCCATGTAGGTACCAACGACATAGGTAGAAAGAGGGATAGGGAGGTAAGGCAGGATTGCAGCGAGCTCCGGTGGAAGCTGAGAGCTAGAACAAACAGAGTTGTTGTCTCTGGTTCGTTACCCGTATCGCGGGATAGCGAGGCGAGGAATAGGGAGAGATATCAGCTGGACTGAAGGGATGGTGCGTGAGGGAGGGTTTCAGGTACATGGATAATTGGGACTCATTCAGAATTAGGTAGGTGAGCCTGCAGCATGGATAGGTACCTGGGACTTCGATCTTGTGGCCATTTCGGAGACACGGATAAAGCAGGGTGAGGAATGGGTGCTGCAGGTTCCAGAGTTTAGGTCATTCATTAAGAACAGGCAAGGTGGTGAAAGAGGGGGAGGTGTGGCTTTGTTAGTCAAGGACAGAATGGCGGTGGCTGAGAGACCTTTTGATGAGGACTTGACTACTGAGGTAGTGTGGGCAGAGGTTAGAAACAGGAGAGGAGAGGTCACACTGCTTGGAGTCTTTTATAGGCCTCTGCAGAGTTCCAGGGAAGTGGAGGAGAGGATTATCAAAATTATTCTGGGTAGGAGTGAAAGGAACAGGGTGGTCATTGTGGGGGACTTTAACTTCCCCAACATTGACTGGAAATGCTATATCTCTAGTACATCGGATGGGTCAGTTTTTGTCCAGTGTGTACAGGAGGGTTTCCTGACACAGTATGTCAAAGGGCCAACAAGAGGGATCTGGTGCTTGGTAATGAACCAGGCCAGGTGTTGGATTTAGTTGTAGATGAGCACTTTGGAGAGAGTGACCATGATTCAGTTACATTTAGTTTAGCTGAAAGGGATAGGTACGTGCCACAGGGCAGAGCTATCGATGGGGCAAGGGCAATTATAATGCGATTAGGCAAGAATTAGGATGCACAGAATGGGGTAGCAAAATGCAGGGGATACAGACAATGGAAATGTGGAGCTGGTTTAAGGAACAGATATTGCGTGTCCTTGATAGGTATGTCCCTGTCAGGCAGGGAGGAAGTGATAAGGTAAGGGAACCGTGGTTTACAACAGAGGTTGTTTCTCTTGTCCAGCAGAACGTGGAGGCTTATGTGTTGATGAGGCGAGATGGTTCAGATGAGGCGATGAAGAGTTACAGATCAGCTAGGGAGGATTTAAAGAGAGAGTTATGAAGAGCAAGGAGAGGACACGAGCAGTTTTTAGCAAATAGAATAAAGGGGAACCCTAAAGCTTTCTGTAGGTATGTGAGGGATAAAAGGATGACTAGGGTAGGAATAGGGCCAGTCAAAGACAGAGGTGGGAAGTTGAGTGTGGGCCCTGTGGAGATCGGAGAGGCGCTAAACGAACATTTCTCATCGGTGTTCACTCAGGAAAAGGTGAATATTGTAGAGGAGAAGAATGAGGTACGAGATATTAGACTAGAAAGGATCGAGGTTAGTTACAAACAGGTGTTATCAATTCTAGAATGAGTGAAAGTAGACAAGTCCCCTGGGCCAGATGGGATTTATCCGAGGATTCTCTGGGAAGCTAGGGAGGGGATAGCAGAGGCTTTGGCTTTGATATTTGAGTCATCATTGTCTACAGGTTTAGTACCAGAGGACTGGAGGATTGCAAATGTTGTGGCCTTGTTCAAGGAGGGCAGTAGAAATAACCCAGGTAATTATAGAGCAGTGAGCCTCACTCCTGTTGTAGGAAAGGTTTTGGAAAGGATTATGAGAGATAGGATTTATAATCATCTGGCAAGCACCAATTTGATTTCAGATAGTCAACATCGTTTCGTCAAGGGCAGGTTGTGTCTCACAAACCTCATTGATTATTTTGAGAAGGTGACCAAGCACGTAGATGAGGGTAGGGCAGTTAACGTGGTAGACATGGACTTCAGTAAGGCCTTAGATAAGGTTCCACATGGTAGGCTGTTGGAGAAAATGCAGAGGCATGGAATTGAGGGTGATTTAGCAGTTTGGATTAGAAACTGGCTTTCTGAAAGAAGGCAGCGAGTGGTGGTTGATGGAAAATATTCAGCCTGGAGCCCGGTTACTAGTCGTGTGTCACAAGTTTTGGGACCACTGCTGTTTGTCATTTTTATAAATGACTTAGACGCGGACATAGGTGGATGGATTAGTAAATTTGCAGACGACACTAAAGTCGGTGGAGTAATGGACAGTGTGGAAGAATGTTACAGGTTGCAGGGGGACTTGGATAAACTGCAGAATTATACTGAGAGGTGACAAATGGAGTTCAATGCAGCTAAATGTGAGGTGATGCACTTTGGGAAGAATAACAGGAAGGCAGAGAGTACTGGGTCAATGGAAAGATTCTTGGTAGTGTGGATGTGCAGAGGGATCTTGGAGTCCAGGTACATAGGGTCCCTGAAAGTTGCCACCCGGGTGGATAGTGCTGTTAAGAAGGCATACGGTGTGTGGGACATCATAGAACCTAGAACATCCCAACGCAGTCCAGGCCCTTCGGCCCCTCGATGTCGTACCGACCTGTGGAACCAATCTGAAGCCCATCTAACCCACACTGTTCCACTCCCCTCCATACGCCCGTCCAATGCCCATTTAAATGCCCTTAAAGTTGGCGAGCCTCCTCCTGTTACAGGCCCACGCACCGACTACTCTCTGAGTAAAGACACTACCCTTGACATCTGTCCTGTATCTATCACCCCTCAGTTTAAAGCTGTGTCCCCTCATGTTAGCCATCACCGTCCGAGGGAAAAGGCTCTCCCTGTCGAACCCTCGGATTATCTTATAGGTCTCAAACACAGAGACCTTGGAGTGCAGGTTCATAGCTCCTTGAAAGTGGGGTCGCAGGTAGATAGGATAGTGAAGGAGGCGTTGGGTATGCTTTCCTTTATTGGTCAGAGTATTGAGTACAGGGGTTGGGAGGTCATGTTGCGGCTGTACAGGACATTGGTTAGGGGCCCCTGTTGGAATATTGTGTTCAATCCCGGTCTCCCCGCTACAGGAAGGATGTTGTGGGAGGGGTTCGGAAAAGATTGACAAGGATGTTGGAGGGTTTGAGCGACAGGGAGAGGCTGGACAGGCTGGGGCTGTTTTCCCTGGAGCGTCGGAGGCTGAGGGGCGCTCAGAGTTGGGACGGCAACCCTTTCACTCCATACGTCAACCATCGTGGGGCTGAGGCCGTTCTGGCTAGGCTTGCCCAGGGACAGACAACAGCGAAGGGTTGGGCAGGCCTCAGAAGGGTTTGGACGGGTCGGGAGAGCGGGCAAGGAAGTGGCAGATGGGCCGTGCGCCCTGGCCGGGACGGACAGAGGCGCGGGACTGCTTTCCAGGAGATTCCGAAACCTGGAGGGCAAAGGGGGTCCCAGTCCGGGACTCTCTCAAGGTGACCTTGCAGGACGGCTCAGTAGTTTGGGAAGGAGAGCGCAGCGGTGGCGTTTACCGCGAGAGGGCTTGGTCACGAAAGCGGGGATGGACTTCGGAGGCTCCCTACGGGCTCTGGTAACGCCACGTTTGGAGTGTTGGGCGCACACCCGTGTCTCAGGAAGGGGGCGGACTGGCCCCGTGCAGCACGTTCAGAGCGGGATTGGTCCCAGGAACAAAACAGCCTAACGCACGAGGAACGTTTGAGGACTCTGGGTGGATCATCGATGGAGGATGGGGGGTTTGGGGGAAGGATCTGACTGAAACTTACCAAACAGACTGGACAGAGCAGGAGGTTGGGAAGGTGTTTCCCTGCAGGGAGGTGGCCGTGGGTTTGGAAGGTGCTGCCCGAGGATGTTTGGTGAATGTCAGCGGCGGGTCCTTGTATTCGGTACATGCTGCTACTACCGAGCATCGGTGGGGTGTTGGAGCTCAGCCCAACATTCCTCATGAGCCCGGCTGCCAGCGAGAGTAGGGAGGGAGTGTGGAAGGTGGGGATGCTCCGTTCCCCTCCACCCCATCTGTAAGGACAGACTGACGGGCAGAGGGGGTGGGGGGGCCCTGTTGGTAAGGGAGGATATTCAGTCCCTTGCGCGGGGGGACCTAGAGTCAGGGGATGTAGAGTCAGTGTGGATAGAGCTGAGAAATAATAAGGGTAAAAAGACCCTCTTGGGAGTCATCTACAGGTCCCCAAACAGTAGTCTGGATGTCGGATGTAAGTTGAATAAGGAGCTGAAATTGGCCTGTCGCAAAGATGTCACTACAGTTGTTATGGGGGATTTTAACATGCAGGTAGACTGGGAGAATCAGGATGGTATTGGGCCTCAAGAAAGAGACTTTGTGGAGTGCCTCCGAGATGGATTCTTAGAGCAGCTGGTGCTGGAGCCAACCAGGGAGAAGGCAATTCTGGATCTGGTATTGTGTAACGAACCAGAATTGGTCAGGGACCTCGAAGTGAAGGAGCCATTGGGAAGTAGTGACCATAATACAATAAGCTTCAATCTGCAATTTGAGAGGGAGAGGGTACAGTCGGAAGTGACAATATTTCAGTTGAATAAAGGGAACTATGGAGCTATGAGGGAGGAGCTGGCCAAAGTTCAATGGTGCAATACCTTAGCAGGGATGACCGTGGAGGAACAATGGCGGATATTTCTGTGTATAATGCAGAAGGTGCAGGATCAGTTCATTCCTAAAAGGAAGAAAGATCCTAGGAGGAGGCATGGGCGGCCGTGGCTGACGAGGGAAGTTAAGGAACATATAAAGTTAAAAGAGAAAAAGTATAACATAGCAAAGATAAGTGGGAAAACGGAGGACTGGGAAGCTTTTAAAGAGCAACAGAGGATTACTAAGAAGGAAATACGCAGAGAAAAAATGAGGTACGAAGGTAAACTGGCCAAGAATATTAAGGAGGATAGTAAAAGCTTTTTTAGCTATGTGCAAGGCAAAAAAATGGTTAGGACAAAAATTGGGCCCTTGAAGACAGAAACAGGGGAATATATTCCGGGGAACAAAGAAATGGCAGAAGAATTAAATGGGTACTTCAGATCTGTGTTCACTGGGGAAGACACAAGCAATCTCCCTGAGGTAACAGTGGCTGAAGGACCTGAACTTAAGGGAATTTATATTTGCCAGGATTTGGTGTTGGAGAGACTGTTAGATCTGAAGGTTGATAAGTCTCCAGGGCCTGATGGTCTAATCCCAGGGTACTGAAGGAGGTGGCTCGGGAAATCGTGGATGCGTTGGTGATTATTTTCCAGAGTTCGATAGATTCGGGATCGGTTCCTGAGGATTGGAGGGTGGCTGATGTTGTACCACTTTTTAAGAAAGGTGGGCGAGAGAAAGCAGGAAATTATAGACCAGTTAGTCTGACCTCAGTGGTGGGAAAGATGCTGGAGTCTATTATAAAGGATGAAATTATGGCACATCTGGATAGTAGTAACAGGATAGGTCAGAGTCAGCATGGATTTATGAAGGGGAAATCATGCTTGACTAATCTTCTGGAATTTTTTGAGGATGTAACTCTGAAGATGGACGAGGGAAATCCAGTGGATGTAGTGTACCTGGACTTTCAGAAAGCTTTTGATAAAGTCCCACACAGGAGGTTAGTGAGTAAAATTAGGGCACATGGTATTGGGGGCAAAGTACTAGATTGGATTGAAAATTGGTTGGCTGATAGGAAACAAAGGGTAGTGATAAACGGCTCCATTTCGGAATGGCAGGCAGTGACCAGTGGGGTACCGCAGGGATCCGTGCTGGGACCGCAGCTTTTTACAATATATGTTAGTGATATAGAAGATGGTATCAGCAATAACATTAGCAAATTTGCTGATGATACAAAGCTGGGTGGCAGGGTGAAATGTGATGAGGATGTTAGGAGATTACAGGGTGACCTGGACAGGTTAGGTGCGTGGTCAGATGCAGTTTAATGTGGATAAATGTACGATTATCCACTTTGGTGGCAAGAACAGGAAGGCAGATTACTACCTCAATGGAATGAATTTAGGTAAAGGGGCAATACAGAGAGATCTGGGTGTTCTTGTACACCAGTCAATGAAGGCAAGCATGCAGGTACAGCAGGTAGTGAAGAAGGCTAATAGCATGCTGGCCTTCATAACAAGAGGGATTGAGTATAGAAGCAAAGAGGTGCTTCTGCAGCTGTACAGGGCCCTGGTGAGACCACACCTGGAGTACTGTGTGTAGTTCTGGTCTCCAAATTTGAGGAAAGACATTCTGGCTATTGAGGGAGTGCAGCGTAGGTTCACGAGGTCAATTCCTGGAATGGCGGGATTACCTTACACTGAAAGACTGAGCGACTGGGCTTGTATACCCTTGAGTTTAGAAGACTGAGAGGGGATCTGATTGAGACGTATAAGATTATGAAAGGATTGGACACTCTGGAGGCAGGAAACATGTTTCCGCTGATGGGTGTGTGCCAAACCAGAGGACACAGCTTAAAAATACGGGGTAAACGGCTAAGAGGGAAATATTATTTGCCAAACAAAGGTTATATGAATATGGCGACAAACCGGGTAGATACTTAGCATTTCTTGCAAAGAAAAAAAAGGCCCCTCAGACTATTACGTCTATCAAGGAAAGTACGGGCATTCTGACTCATGATCATAAAAAGATTAATGCGATCTTTAGAGAATTTTATTCTCAGTTATATAAATCGCAGGATTGTGAAGACAGGATGAGGAGGATGCAGTCATGTTTTAAAAATTTGACCTTTCCGGGCCTAACTCCGGAACAGGTATCGGTCTTAAATGCTCCTCTAACAGTCCAAGAAATACTTGACGCAATCAGGCAACTTCAGAGCGGTAAGGCACCTGGCCCAGATGGTTTTCAAGCTGAATTCTATAAAGAATTTACAGAAATACTGGTTGGTCCACTTATGGACATGTATAACTATGCATATAGTCAGGGCTGTCTCCCGCCTTCGCTGAAAGAGGCAAATATCTCTCTTATCCTTAAAAAAGGAAAGGACCCAGAAGATCATACATCATATAGACCAATATCCTTGCTAAATGTAGATTTTAAAATCCTTTCTAAAACGTTAGCACTGAGACTAGAAAGGGTACTGCCACATATTATAAAGGAGGATCAGACGGGGTTTATTAAGGGCTGTAGATCATCCAATAATGTTAGAAGGGCTCTGAATATGATTCAAGCTTGTCATCAGGGAAAGATACCAGGAGTAGTGGTTTCATTAGACGCGGAAAAGGCATTTGATAGGGTTGAATGGTCATATTTGTTTTACACATTGGAGAGGTTTGACGTTGGACAGGTGTTTACCAAATGGGTCTCAACATTGTATAATGATCCCAAAGCAGTTGTGGTTACCAATGGATTAGGCTCGGATGGCTTCAGTGTGGGTAGGGGCTGCCGTCAGGGATGTCCCCTCTCGCCATTGTTATTTACGCTAATAATTGAACCATTAGCAGAAGCTATACAGGCTGATCCTAATATAACGGCCCCGAGGATTGGTACAGGTAAACATAAAATTACCCTTTATGCAGATGATGTTCTTCTATTCCTCAGTAACCCTTTGATGTCCATACCTCGCTTAATCCAAGTTATTAATACATTTAGCGCATTCTCAGGCTATAAAATTAATTTCTCAAAATCGGAGGCTATGCCAATGGGTGGCCTTGCTGTGATACCCCGCTTAGCGGACGGATCCCTTTTTCCCTTTCATTGGTCCCTGGAGGGCTTCTTATATTTAGGCATTTTTATTACTCCAGTATTTGGTCAGTTATATAAGGCTAACTTTGTGCATTTACAGGAGAGGATAAGGCAGGACCTCCAGCGATGGGGAGACCTGCCAATTTCCTGGTTGGGTAGAATAGCATTAATCAAAATGAATATCCTGCCCCGTCTCCTATACCCTATGAGAATGCTTCCGGTGATGCTGTCGAGGACGGCTCTATGTAAATTATACGGCTGGTTGGGTTCCTTTATCTGGAATCATAGGCGGCCCCTCATTAAGCTGAAGAAGCTACAGCTTCCACAGGCAAGGGGAGGATTGGATTTCCCAGACTTTAGGAAATATCAGTTAAGTTCCCTATTAAGTTACATAGCCGATTGGGTCTTGTCTGATCCACAATCAATCTGGTTGGACATCGAGGACTCTCAAGTAAAATACCCACTTATTAACCTTTTATTCTCAGACAAGAGGAAAATCATTACAGATCACTGTAAAAACCCTATAATACTGAATACAATCAAGGCTTGGAATATAATGCGGCAAAATGAGTGCAATTCACATAAAACATCCCCCTATGCACCGATAGTGGGAGCATGGGGATTCCAACCGGGGTTAACAGATGCCACTTTTAAACTCTGGAGATCCAGGGGTATCTCATGTCTCGGGGATTTATTTAAAGACGGGGTCCTGATGTCTTTCGGACAGCTGCGTCAGAAATTCGGATTACCCAATGGAGACCTCTTTCGATACTTCCAAATTCGAGACGATATACAGAAGAAGACTACGTTATTAGATAGTCTTTATAAATCAGATAGAGAATGTAGTGTCCTACGACCAGTAGGGGCTATCTTCCGTCAGTAATATTTATCATTTATTACATGATGAAGTATCGGGAGATATGGATAATCTGCTTAAAACATGGGATCAGGATCTGGGACTAGAAATCTCCACAGAAACGTGGAATGATATTTGGGAAAACGCTAGAAGAATTACTATCTGTAACAGAACCCAGGCCATCCAGCTGAAGATACTGCATAGGGCCCATATAGCACCGGATCGATTGGCAAAATTTAAGGCAGGAACATCCCACTGTGTCCCAAATGTAAAATAGAGGTGGGCACTCTTGTACATTGCCTATGGACCTGTCATAAGATCTGTAGATACTGGACTAAAGTAGCAAGTACCCTGACAGAAATTCTAGGAACGGAAATTAAAGTGGACCCTGTATCTCTCCTCTTGGGCTTTTCGAACTTTCCCTCCCTGGACACGTACGGGAAGAGACTATTTTCTATTCTCTCTTTCTGTGCAAGGAAAAATATTTTGGTGAACTGGGCGGCTGAGGGCCCCCCCCCCCCGGACTTTCAAATTGGCACAGATTAATCATGGAATGTATTCCCCTTGACTTCCTCACAAATATGGTGCACCGAAAGGCCGAATTATTTTATAAAATATGGCAGCCCTTCTTGAATTACATAAATACAGATGTTGCGGCTATCCTAACAAGGGCTTTTATTTAATTGAGATTACAAACCTGGCTGGTCCGCGGCCCCTCGGGGGAGGAATCCCGCACGAATACGGGTTTTATTACATCTGATGTTAACACATTCCGAGCGTGTAAGAGACTTAAATATACACTCTGGTTAGTTATAGGTTAGATTAGTAGATAGTTGAGTTTTTTTTTTCTTTTTCGGGTTTTTTTTTTCTTTCTTCTTTTGTTAAATTTTGGCTATTGTATATTTGATTTAATTGTATATCAATGTTTATATTTGAGAGTTTTGTTTATTTTTGTAAACTTGTAAAAATATTAAATTTCTAATAAAAGTATCGATATATAAAAAAAAATACAGGGGTAGACCATTTAGGACAGAGATGAGGAGAAACGTCTTCACCCAGAGAGTGGTGGCTGTGTGGAATGCTCTGCCCCAGAGGGCAGTGGAGACCCAGTCTCTGGATTCATTTAAGAAAGAGTTGGATAGAGCTCTCAAGGATAGTGGAATCAAGGGTTATGGAGATAAGGCAGGAGCAGGATACTGATTAAGGATGATCAGCCATGATCATATTGAATGGCAGTGCGGGCTCGAAGGGCTGAATGGCCTACTCCTGCACCTATTGTCTATCCCTATCCCGGACAGTGTTGAGCTTCTCGAGTGTGTGTGTGGGAGCCAGTCCCCCCCCATCCCCCCATCCTGTCCGGGCGAGTGGGGAGTGTTCCCTCACCCGTGCCTTGTCGAGGGTGGGACAGGCTTCGGGGGGAGGGAGGGAGTGAGGAGGGGAGTTACTCGCTGCAGGATTCCCAGCCTCTGACCTGATCTCGTAGCCACAGGATTGATATGGGGCTGGGTCCCAGTTCAGTTTCTGCTCAATGGGATCCCCCAGGATGTTGATAGTGGGTGGGGGGGGAAGGGGGATTCAGTGACGGTAACGCCATTGAACGTCAAGGGGGCGATGGTTAGATTCTCTCTCTCTCTCTCGTTGGAGACGGTAATCCCCAGGATGTTGATAGTGGGGGGGGGGGGGGGGGGGGAAGGGGGATTCAGTGACGGTAATGCCATTGAACGTCAAGGGGGCGATGGTTAGATTCTCTCTCTCTCGGAGACGGTAACCCCCAGGATGTTGATAGTGGGGGGGAAGGGGGATTCAGTGACGGTAACGCCATTGAACGTCAAGGGGGCGATGGTTAGATTCTCTCTCTTTCTCTCGTTGGAGACGGTAACCCCCAGGATGTTGATAGTGGGGGAGGAAGGGGGATTCAGTGATGGTAATGCCATTGAACGTCAAGGGGGCGATGGTTAGATTCTCTCTCTCTCGTTGGAGACGGTAACCCCCAGGATGTTGATAGTGGGGGGGGGGGAAGGGGGATTCAGTGACAGTAACGCCATTGAACGTCAAGGGGGCGATGGTTAGATTCTCTCTCTCTCTCGTTGGAGACGGTAACCCCCAGGATGTTGATAGTGGGGGGGAAGGGGGATTCAGTGACGGTAACGCCATTGAACGTCAAGGGGGCGACAGTTAGAATCTCTCTCTCTCTCGTTGGAGACGGTAACCCCCAGGATGTTGATAGTGGGGGGGAAGGGGGATTCAGTGATGGTAACGCCATTGAACATCAAGGGGGCGACAGTTAGAATCTCTCTCTCATTGTGAGGATCTAAAATTTGAATTTAGGCAACAAAATATGTAGATTTTTATTATAACAAAGTGGTTTCTCGGTTTTAAAGAACACTATAAGGTGGCCTGGTTGAACATACTAATTTGTAGAATTACCATGCAGTTCAAAGATAAGAGGACACAGAGTTTTCAAAAGCTGAATACTGACGCGTTAATTAACCATTTGAATGAAGCTTGGACCAGTACTTGGCATGACAATTTACGTAAATAAGGTGTCCTTCTTTACAAATACCATTGGATTAGTCCGTCTTCAATCATGGCACCATATTACAGCCATTGAACATCAAGGGGGCGATGGTTAGATTCTCTCTCTCTCTCGGAGACGGTAACCCCCAGGATGTTGATAGTGGGGGGGGAAGGGGGATTCAGTGACGGTAACGACATTGAACGTCAAGGGGGCGATGGTTAGATTCTCTCTCTCTCTCTCTCTCGTTGGAGACGGTAACCCCCAGGATGTTGATAGTGGGGGGGAAGGGGGATTCAGTGACGGTAACGCCATTGAACGTCAAGGGGGCGATGGTTAGATTCTCTCTCTCTCTCTCGTTGGAGACAGTAACCCCCAGGATGTTGATAGTGGGGGAGGGAAGGGGGATTCAGTGACGGTAACGCCATTGAACGTCAAGGGGGCGATGGTTAGATTCTCTCTCGTTGGAGACGGTAACCCCCAGGATGTTGATAGTGGGGGGGGAGGGGGATTCAGTGACGGTAACGCCATTGACGTCAAGGGGGCGATGGTTAGATTCTCTCTCTCTCTCTCTCTCGTTGGAGACGGTAACCCCCAGGATGTTGATAGTGGGGGGGAAGGGGGATTCAGTGACGGTAACGCCATTGAACGTCAAGGGGGCGATGGTTAGATTCTCTCTCTCTCTCTCTCGTTGGAGACGGTAACCCCCAGGATGTTGATAGTGGGGGGGAAGGGGGATTCAGTGACGGGAACGCCATTGAACGTCAAGGGGGCGATGGTTAGATTCTCTCTCTCTTGTTGGAGACGGTAACCCCCAGGATGTTGATAGTGGGGGGGGAGGGGGATTCAGTGACGGTAACGCCATTGACGTCAAGGGGGCGATGGTTAGATTCTCTCTCTCTCTCTCTCGTTGGAGACGGTAACCCCCAGGATGTTGATAGTGGGGGGGAAGGGGGATTCAGTGACGGGAACGCCATTGAACGTCAAGGGGGCGATGGTTAGATTCTCTCTCTCTCTCTCTCGTTGGAGACGGTAACCCCCAGGATGTTGATAGTGGGGGGGAAGGGGGATTCAGTGACGGGAACGCCATTGAACGTCAAGGGGGCGATGGTTAGATTCTCTCTTGTTGGAGACGGTAACCCCCAGGATGTTGATAGTGGGGGGGAAGGGGGATTCAGTGACGGGAACGCCATTGAACGTCAAGGGGGCGATGGTTAGATTCTCTCTCTCTCTCTCGTTGGAGACGGACAGGGCCTGGGGTTTGGGGGGTGGGTTGAATGTTCCTCGCCCCTCGTCAGCCCGAGGCTGGATATTGCCCAGATCCCGTCGCGTTCCAGACCCGAGACGTTTTGGGATGTGAGGGAGCCGGGGGGGGGAAAGGGGGATGAACGCTGAGCGGTCGTCGGGGTCTGACCTTGAGAGGGAGGGGATGGTCATCGATGGGGCAGCTGGAGGTGGTTGTGGGGGTGGGGGTGGGGGGGAGGGGTGGGGTGGGGGGTGTGTGTCCCCCAGACACCACCCTGAGGGAGCCCCTGCAGTGACGTCCTGGGGCTGACCCTCCAACAACCGAGTCCCTCTTCCCCCCCGCGCCAGGCCCTGAGTCCGACCAGCAGAGAGATTGCAGGGAGGGAGGGGAAGGAGGAGGGGAAGGAGGGAGGAGGGGAGGGGAAGGAGGGAGGAGGGGAGGGGAAGGAGGGAGGAGGGGAGGGGAAGGAGGGAGGGGGAGGGGAAGGAGGGAGAGGGGGAGGGGAAGGAGGGAGGGGGAGGGGAAGGAGGGAGGGGGAGGGGAAGGAGGGAGGGGGAGGGGAAGGAGGAGGGAGGAGAGGGGGAGGGAAGGGGAGGGGAGGAGGAGGGAGGAGAGGGGAAGGATGGAGGGGGAGGGGAAGGAGGAGGGAGGAGAGGGGGAGGGAAGGGGAGGGGAGGAGGAGGGAGGAGAGGGGAAGGAGGGGGGAGGGGAAGGAGGGAGGGGGAGGGAAGGAGGGAGGAGGAGGGGAAGGAGGAGGGAGGGTAAGGAGAGGAGGGGAAGGAGGAGGGAGGGGGAAGGGAGGGGAGGGGAAGAGGGAGGGGAGGGGAAGAGGGAGGTAGGGGAGGGGAAGAGGGAGGTAGGGGAGGGGAAGAGGGAGGGAGGGAGATGGGGAGGGAGGAGGGAGTGAGGGAGGTGGGGAGAGAGGGAGGTGGGGAGAGTGAGGGAGGTGGGGAGGGAGGGAGGGAAATGGGGAGGAGGAGGGGAGGGGAGGGGGAGGAGAAGGGGAGGGGGAGGAGAAGGCGAGGGGAGGAGGAGGCGAGGGGAGGAGGAGTGGAGGGGGAGGGGAGGAGGAGGGGGAGGAGAAGGCGAGGGGAGAAGAAAGGGAGGGGAGGAGAAGAGGAGGGGAGGAGAAGAGGAGGGGAGGGAGGGAGGTGGGGAGGAGGGCAGTGAGGGAGGTGGGGAGGGAGGGAGTGAGGGGGAAGTGAGGGAGGAGGGGAGTGAGGGAGGTGGGGAGTGAAGACAGCTTCAGCCTTACCTTTTTGCCCCCGACGCGCTGGGGGGGGGGGGGGAGAGGGGTTCTCACGGGTTATGACGTGGTGGTGGGGGGGGGGAACTGTGCGATGTCGACCTTGGGGGTTCACGCGACGAACGGGCACGGAACCGGTTTCCAAAAGGGGGCGAGAATTCCGAAGTCTGAAGGGCAAAGGGACTTTGGGGGGGGGGGGGGGGGGCTCGTCCAGGATTCTCTCAAGGTAACCGTGCAGCTTGCACAGCATTGGATCGAGTGTCCCGTGTACCGGGGCACAGTGACCATCTCCCGCAACCACCTTCAACATGCGCCACCATGGCTACATCTACCCACATAGACACAGCAAGATCCAAATGTGTGTTCCATGGCAAATGGGCTGATTAACATCAAGAGGATGGTCTGGTGTGGGGAAGGTCACGCCTCAATAACTCGATCGGGTTTTTTTTTGAGAAGATCAGGAAGGCGATTGAGGAGGGAAGAGCGGTTGAGGTCTTTCGTTCAGATTCCCCTACGAGTGCGGAAACAGGCCCTTCGGCCCAACCAGTCCACACCGACCCTCCGAAGAGCAACCCCACCCAGGCCCACTTCCCTCTGACCAACGCAGCCAGCACTCTGGGCAACTGAGCACGGCCAATTCAGCCCGACCTGCGCGTGTCGTCCACACGGGGCCTCGGGAAAGGCTTGTGACAACGCCCCTGATGCTGGGGGAAAACGGAGAGGTCGCGTGGCGGCCAGGGATGAGCTGGCAAAGTGGACTCAGAACGGGCTCAGTCACTGCAGACACACAGTCCCGTTGGAAGGATGCTTTTCGGAATGGGAGGGCTGTGACTGGTCGTGATCCACAGAGCAGGGACCTCAGGGACGGGGTGCTGTGGGAGGGTCAGTGCTGAGGGAGGGTCAGTGCTGAGGGAGTGGGTGCTGTGGGAGGGTCAGTGCTGAGGGAGCGGGTGCTGAGGGAGGGTCAGTGCTGAGGGAGGGTCAGTGCTGAGGGAGTGGGTGCTGTGGGAGGGTCAGTGCTGAGGGAGGGTCAGTGCTGAGGGAGTGGGTGCTGTGGGAGGGTCAGTGCTGAGGGAGCGGGTGCTGAGGGAGGGTCAGTGCTGAGGGAGGGTCAGTGCTGAGGGAGGGTCAGTGCTGAGGGAGCGGGTGCTGAGGGAGGGTCAGTGCTGAGGGAGGGTCAGTGCTGAGGGAGTGGGTGCTGTGGGAGGGTCAGTGCTGAGGGAGGGTCAGTGCTGAGGGAGTGGGTGCTGTGGGAGGGTCAGTGCTGAGGGAGGGTCAGTGCTGAGGGAGTGGGTGCTGAGGGAGGGTCAGTGCTGAGGGAGTGGGTGCTGTGGGAGGGTCAGTGCTGAGGGAGCGGGTGCTGAGGGAGTTGAGCGTGACGGAGGTGCGTGTGATAGTACACCGGGGTGCAGACAGAGAATTGCCCTGAGCGCCCCCGGGCGCAGGGGACAGCCCCTCGTCTCTCACCCGTCTCTGAACGTTATCCTGTTGCCCAGTTCCAACGACCTGGAACATAATCCCGGACCCCGCCTCGCCTCAGGACTGGGGTCCCTCCTTCGTCTTGATCCCCGTCGAGGTCAGCGAGAAACTCGACATCTTCTGTCTTTTGAATCCCAAGGGTGGACAACAGCTGGAGAGACCGTTCAGCCCTCACATCGACTGCTCTGACTTTCCCCTCTCAGGTGCCCGCATCCCTCTATGCCCTGCCAGCCCACGGTGGGGGCGGGTCTGCGTCTTGGAGATCGCTACACTGTCCTCCTCCACCACTACCTCCTCTGGTAGTGCACTAACCGCCCTCTCACCCACATTCCCCCCCCCCCCCCCCAGGGGGTAAACCTCCCTCAGGAGCCCCCACCCCCTCCCTCAGACTCTAACATTCGAGACAAAACAATCCCATTTCCCCCCCCCCCTGCCCCGACGTCTCCTTGTGGCTGATATACCCCGTCTCGGTTTCACACCCCCCCCGAAAGGATCTGGCCCTTCGCTGTGTCCTCCCTCCTGACCTCCCCCCCCACCCCCCGCAACAACATCGGATCGGCTAAAGAGCTCCCTCCCCCCACTTCCTCGGATTGTACCCAGTCCCCAGTCTCTGGCCATGTCCATGTCCCCCCAGCCTTCCCCCTTCCCCCCCCCCCCCCCACTGTCCGTAGCTCACCCCCTCCCCAACCCCCAGGCGCCCTACCTACCCCACCCCTGCCAATCCGAACCTCGATCCCGGGAGGGGGAGGGGGAGGGGATGAGGGGGTCTGTGACTGGGTCGGGGTGGATAGCCCGTCCCTCATCACCCAGAGGGTACTGAGAAGCCTCTCTCTCTCTCCCCCCCTCCCTCTCTCTCTCTCTCTCCCTCTCCCTCCCGCCTCTCTCTCTCTCCTTCTATTTCTCTCCCTCCCCATCTCTTTCTCCTTCTATCTCTCCGTCTCCAATCTCTCTCTCTCTCCCTCTCCATCTCTTTCTCCTTCTATCTCTCCCTCTCCATCTCCTGTCTCTCTCTCTCCCTCTCCATCTCTTTCTCCTTCTATCTCTCCCTCTCCATCTCCTATCTCTCTCTCTCTCTCTCCCTCTCTTTCTCCTTCTATCTCTCCCTCTCCATCTCCTATCTCTCTCTCTCTCTCTCCCTCCCCGTCTCTTTCTCCTTCTATCTCTCCCTCTCCATCTCCTGTCTCTCTCTCTCCCTCTCTTTCTCCTTCTATCTCTCCCTCTCCATCTCCTTTCTCTCTCTCCCTCTCCCTCTCTTTCTCCTTCTATCTCTCCCTCTCCATCTCCTATCTCTCTCTCCCTCTCTCCCTCCCCGTCTCCGAGAGTCCCTTGGAGTGACAGTCCCTGACAAGCCCCTGGGTTGACCTTCCCCCGTAGAGACCCCGAGGGGAGGGGAGGGGAGGGGAGGAGGGGGCTGTCAGGAAGGTGCAGCATCTCCCTCAAGAGGCTCCTGAGGGAGGTCTGGTGGAGTGCGTGAGGGAGACCCTCACCCACCCATTGGAGGGCACACCGTCCGGCTGTGCAAGGGCCCGGTGTCCTTGAGGAACTACGGGTGGTGGTCGGTTGGCTCGGGGTGTGTGTGTGTGTGGGGGGGGGGGGGGGGGGTGGGGAGGAGGGGGGAAGGACCCCACCCTCTCGTCCATCTCCCCACCCCCCCGTGCTCCCACTCCCCTGACGCCAACAGACCGACCAGCGGCCTCTATCTTCGTCGGCGCTCCCCTCCCCCACCACCACCCAACTCCTCCTGTGCATTTGTAACCCCCGCCCCATTC